>NC_038043.1:16804908-16923214 GCF_002211085.1 Panicum hallii
TGTATCTTGGCTTGTCCCTCTTGGATGAGCTCTCCTTGGTGCTCTTGTTCTTCTTCTTTTCTTCCAGACAATCTGCAATGAAATGCCCAATTTTCTTGCAACCAAAACAAGGCTTGCTTGATCTTCTTCTTGATTCATACTTGTTCTTGCCAAGGTTTCGGAAGTTGCTCTTCCTTAGTGCCCTTCTAAAGTTCTTGATAAAGAAAGCCATTTGTTCATCATCAAGCTCATCATCTTCATTATCACTAGAGTCATCATCCTTTGAGAATTGGGTAGCCCTTTCCTTGCCCTTCAACTTAGCTTGAAGAGCCAACCCATTGTTCTTTGCCGCTTGCTCTTGGAGGTCGGCCAAATCTTGATTGATCTTGACCCTCTTTGATTGATCATGGTGAGCTTCTATTCTTCCAAGAATATCCTTGGCGATGAAGTGATTAAAACCCCTTTCAGCTCTTATCAAGCTAGGTAGTGTGACATCCCTAGCCATGTAGACGGTCAAGAGCTTGTCCACTATCTCATGATCACCCTATTTATCTCCACCAAGTGACTTGATTTGATTGGTGATCTTCTTCATTCGATTGTACATTTCTTTGACAGTTTCATCTTTCTTCATGGAGAAAAGACTTAGTTCATCTTCTAATATTTTGATTCTTGACTCACGAACTTTTCTTGATCCTTAATGATTCACTTGGAGTGTATCCCAAGCATCCTTGGTGGTGAGAGCATCTTCAATCTTGTTAAACTCTTCGGCACTTATGGAGGACTGGAGGATGTTCAAGGCTTCGTAGTTGCATTGCAAAATATAAGCTTGAAGTGGTGTAGGAGTTTCATCATCATCCAGAATGTTGCAACCAACTTCCACAATCTTCAAATATCCTTATGAATAGCCCTCAAGTAACAAAATATTTTTATCTTCCATTGATTATAGCCCGTGCCATCAAAGTGAGGTGGCTTTCCCATGTGAATTGAGGCATTGAGAATTTTTTATTTTCCATTGATTATAGCACTCGGTGATAGTTGGCTCTTTTCTTCACTTTTGATGAGCTTGAGGATCTTTTCTTGTAATCGGTGTTCGAGTTATCACTTGACTCGATTACAATCTTGGTGTTGAATTTCCCTTTCTTTCTTTGCAGTTTCTTCTTCTTCTTCCATGCCTTCCACTCTTGGAATGACATCTCATCATCGGTTGTTTCCAACTCATCTTCTTCTTCTTCGTGTTGACTATTCTTCTTCTTATCCTAAGGCTTTCTCGATAACTTCTCCTTGTCAACTTCATCAGTTGGATTGATAGGAGCCTTTGATGAAGTATCACTCGACATCTTGATTCTCCAAGCGGTGAGGCTTCAAAGATGGAGAACTTCGCTCTGATACCAATTGAAAGGATTTCAAGATGCCTAGAGGGGGGTGAATAGGCTAATCTGAAACTTAAAACACTTTACACACTATCAGTAACACAGATGTTCGGATACTCCGGATATATGTCCGGATACTCCGGGTTTTGTGTCCGGAGTTTCCAAAAATATTGTCCAGAGAGTCTAGGTATGAAACAATGTACACACTAACAAGATATTGATGCTGCAATTTAGATCGAGTAAATTTAGACAAGCTAGTAGTACCTTTAGAGTGTTTCTTACCAGTTGTCTTGCTCTAGAGACTAATATAATTGCAGATCGGCCTCAAACCCTAGAAAGTTAGTCTCACAAGCAAATACCTAATAAAACTAGTAAGGAGCACAAAAGAGAGACAGAATTTGTTTTCCGAAGTTCAGTCCCAAAGGAGCTACGTCTCCGTTGAGGAAGGATTCAAGAGACGGTGCTCAAGAACCCCTATGCTCCTCTTCCAAGGGTGAGACCAACGCTCAAACCCAAGGTTACTCACTATGTGTTCCTTCGAGAGGAATGAAGATTACAAACTTCTTGTGGTGCTCACAACTTGCTTGAACACTCACAACCAATGCCTAGCTGTCTATGAGCTTAAAGCTCCAAGAGTAATAAACTTGAATCCACCGGCTAGATAACGGTGTTGTGCTCAAGAGATGGAATGGAAGCTTACTAACACAAATCTTTGCTGTTGCAACAATCTCACTTGAATCCTCAAAGAAAATCACTCAAGAATGAAAGTGGGGAAGTGAGAGAGCTCTGCTTTTGCTTGCAGGCGTTTTCTGGTTGAAATGAGTAAGAGAGAGATGAATGAAGGGGTATGGGGGTATTTATACCCCCTCTC
Organism: Panicum hallii; assembly: GCF_002211085.1. Taxonomy (NCBI): domain Eukaryota; kingdom Viridiplantae; phylum Streptophyta; class Magnoliopsida; order Poales; family Poaceae; genus Panicum; species Panicum hallii. Next base: position 16,807,129 of record NC_038043.1, read on the forward strand.
ACAGAAAACTAGCCGTTGGGTAAAGGATAACCGGATACTCCGGGTATATGTCCGGATACTCTGGACTCTGGGGTTCGGAGACTCCGGTCTCGGAGAAACTTCGGATGGGGAACAGTTACCCGGAAACTCCGGGTGTTTGTCCGGATACTCTGGAGCACTATGTCCGGACATTCCAGACTATGAACCGGACAATCTGGATATAACATGGAATTTCACAAGAAGGCTTTTTTTAGTGGTAGGTTTGATTCTCATGGCTTTTGTTGGTTCTCTTGAGACAACTACCACGTCAACACCTGTAGATCAAAGTCCCTCTTGATAGTACGGCGTTCCTATACTCATTTTCAATATAAAATCTAATTCTTCAAGTAAATTTGAAACACCGCTTTTCATTTCCCTTTTGAGGGTTCATGTTTTTGTAATATGCTTTGCTTCATCACTCTTAGCCCCTGCACACATACTCGATAACATGATTAGATATATATGTGCTTTGTCATCTACCACCAAAACCCACTAAGGGGCCTAGATAGCTTTCAATCACGCCTCGTGTGATCGGGGCGGCATCGTTCCTGTTTATCTACCTTTTGTGTTTCTTTTCTTGTACTAAAGAGTTGTTGATGGCGAGTAACACTAGTTATCTTGGCGTTTATAGAGTAGCATCGGCTCTTCCATGCTTTATTCATGCGTCGTTTGTAACCTGTAAATGTTCAGCTATCCTCGTGCTCGATCTCGGGTATAAGGGCAGCACCTTTCTCTGCTCTTGTTTAGTAGATCCAATATGTTATGGTTAGTCTTCATTCATCGAAGGTTTAGTTTAATATCTGCATGAGTAGGCCCTTCAAACGGGTTGAATGTTCCGGCAGTACGTTTGGTGCTTTATATCAACTTAAAGAGGGATCGTTCCGGGAATTGGCTCTCTGTTGGTTTTTAGGCCTCTGTTTAGGTTGTTATTTCATTACCTTCCATATCTGTTAGGCTCAATTATGTGTAGGATGTTCCGGCTATGCAGTGAAAGTTGTAACTGTTGTAGATTTTATTAGCTTAATGGTTACAGAGCAAGTTTTATATTACCATCAGATATGCTTGCCTTATTCATATATATAGATCCGATCTGGTGCTGAATACAATTGGCTCTTTACAGCCGATATCGGGAATCACCCGATGAGCCGATCACGGCTCGGACTAATGTTTATACGTGTCTATGCATGCAAGAAACTAACATATAACACCTTCCTGATCAGGTACAAAGTCAGGTGGCACACCTAGCAACCCAGACGCCAGGTCATGTGCCGGATCTCGGGCCGTTGATCGAGGGACCGGGGCCCACCTGCAGTCCTAGGAGCCTCAAGGCTCCTTGTGTTTCCTGTCGCTGCTCGCCGGTGGATTTTGACCGACAACACATTCTGGCATGCCCAGTGGGACCATCTTCATCAACCAGATTGACTTCTGCTGACGGGATGACGAGGGAGGATTCGATCATGTACGAGGAGCTGGTTGCTGAGCACAAGCAGAAATACGATGAGATCAAGGCTCTCTTCGAAGCCGATCTCATCGGCTCTTTCGAGAAAACCCGCCATCACGGTGTTAGGTGAAGGGGTTTTCACCTGAAGGCGCTCTTGATGACGTGGATCTGTCCACCCCTTCAGAAGATTGTACTAGAGCTCTGCGCCAGGAAGTAAACTACATGGTGGCCCACTCACTGCACCGACACTCCGAGAGCTTGGTGAACGCTTTTGAGCGTGTTGCGCTGCGCGTGGTCCAGGAGATCATGAAGCATCAATACTCTCCAACAGGACCTACCTTGGGAAGTCATAAGGGAGAATTGCCGTTCCAGGCTAAGCCACCACTGCCTTGTGCGCTCGCGGCTCCGGAGTCACACGGCTCCCCGGCCTACGTTGTCTACAAGGTGGGAGGTGACCCTGTGGATCACCAGTTCTTGGGCGAGCCGCCCAAGGAGATCCCGCATGAGTATATGTGTGCTCATATACCGGATAGCAATAATCCGGTACATTCGGTGCAGAGGGCAGCTGGAGGAGTTTCTGAGCCAGATGCTGACAAACAAGCGTGGCTAGTTGCTTATGCCACCGGACCAAGTCATGACAGTACGCAGTCGGCCCTAGGAGCACAGACGGTAGACCAGATCAGTGCCATCCTAAGAGATCAATTTGGCATTCTACCAAAGAGGAGGGCGATCGGCTATACTAAGCTATATCCCAGTGACTATGATTTAATTTCCCTGCCGCCCAAGTATCGGCTTCCTGAGTTAACCAAGTTCAGTGGAGCGGAAGGATCTAGCTCCATCGAGCACGTGAGCTGATACTTGACGCAATTAGGGATAATTTCGGTGTTGGATCCCTTGCTAGTGAGGTTTTTCTTGCAGTCTCTCACAGGGCCGGCCTTTGGATGGTACACATCATTAGGCCCTGATTCAATCCACACCTGGAAGTAGTTGGAGGAGCAGTTTCATATTCAATATCACTCAAAAGCTGCAGAGGCAGGAATTGCCAACTTTGCACAAGTACGGTAGAAGCGTGGGGAAACCATGGCGGAATATATCTGTGGCAGAACCAACATGAATTACACTGGCTCAAGTACGCAAGTCCTCTCTCAAGGGCTCCAATTGTACTTCAAACAGTGTAACCCCTTGGCCTGTCGGGTAACGTCCCGATAAACCACCGAAAGCAGGATCCAACAAGGTATCTCGCACGAAGGCGAGTCCAGAGATACAATCGCCATCATATTTTACATCACAAGCACTTATATTACAAGAGTTTCTAGAATAGCATAAGTTCTAAACTGATAGAAATTATTACAAACCAGTTTAAAGATTCAAGTTTACGGCAGCGGAGTTTAAAGTACGACAACTGTACACGTCGCCAGTACGGACATCATGCTAAGCCATGGCATGACATCACTCGTTATGATCAGTGTTGGCCGGGGACGGGTCCTATTCCACGGACCAACCATCAGGCAAAGCATAGGGCCAGGGCATGGGAAGGCTAGGGTCTTCATGGGCATTACCTGAAATAAAATCATATTGCAAGACTGCTGTGACATCCAGGTAATAAGATTCATAAATACTAAACCCTGGGTGAATTAGACATGGTTGTTAAGGGTTGTAATAAGAGCTAGGGGGTACTTGAAAATTTTCATGAATTATAAGTCCTTATGTGCAAAGTGTGTGCTTGGATATGATCAAATAAGCCCTTAAGTAAGGACAAGGGCCTATGTGTAAATAAATCTAGGTTATAGGGTCTTTTGTGCAAAAAGTTGAGAAGTAAAAGTAATTTTCATGCTTACTAGAGGACTTCTTTGTAAAATTGCTTGTCATCATGACCTTTCATGAATATTTCCAAACATATCAAAATTTTGATTAAAATCTCATTTGGTAAGGACAGGGGTGATTTAAATTTTACCTTGCTTAAAATTCAATTTATACGGTTGCAAACTTTGAGTTTTTGAAGTTGAGCCTTAAAGCAAATATGTAGAGTTTGAAAAACCCTACAACTTTCATGTTGGACTTTTTCTTAGAAAACCCCTAGATTGGAGGGAAAAATGGGATTACTGCAGGGTCCCTGTAACTTTTAAATTTTGCAAACGGGTCCCTAGATCCTTTCCCTCCCTTCTTCTTCCTCTGCACCCCTTCTGCTCCCCTGCCTCTGCTCTGTCGCCGGCGACAGAGCATTCCCCCTGGCCGCCGCCTTGCAGTCGCCGCCGTCCACCTCAAGCTGCCCTCTCTCCACGCGTCAGTCTACCCTTGGCCACCGCCGTAGCCCCCTCCCCGGTGTCGCCCCGCGCGCGCGCCACGATGCCCCGAACGTCCGCCGGTGTCGCCACCGCATCGCCGCCGTGGAGGACCCCCGGGCAAGCCTTAAAGCCCTTACTTTTCACGCGCACAAGCACCGCCAGAACCCCTACATTCTATTTCCCCGCTTTGCCTTAGCATTTCCTGACCCCTCAACCCACATTCCGCGCTGCTTCTCCCTCCCAACTCCGGCCGCGCTCGGCTCCGCCGTGGGCAGCCTTCACCGAAGACTTTTCACCCCCATTGACCCCCGTAGCAGCTTCCCCGTGCCTTGCTGATACTCGCCGACCCCTCGGTGCCTCTCAATTCCGGTCGGAACTTAGTTCCCGACGAAGCGCCGCCGCCGCCGCCTCGGCCTCACCGTGGAGCTCGCTCTTCCGGCCTCTCCTAACCCAATTTGACCTCGGCTTGAGCTCCACTACATCCCCAGGCAGCTTCCCGACCGCTCCACCGTCATCCAAGGGCACTGGAGTACTGCCCCCACCGATCCACCTCACCGCCGGCCGCAGGCCTCCATCGCGCCACCACTCCGAGCCGTCCCTCCTCGATTCCAAGCTAGCTCAGGTGCGCAAGGAGTCCTTGGTGCTCCCCCGCCCCTCTATCCTAACCGCCAGCGCTCGCCGGCGCCGGAGCAAGCCGGTCAACACCGTGCCTCTGCCTTGACCGGGGGAAGGACTGCGGGTTAGAAGAAGAAAGAACCTAAGGGGTTTTGTGCAAAGGGTTAGACCCAGAGGAATAGTGCTGCCTAGGGACTTCTGTGTAAAGGAATTTGTTATTTTATGTGAGTGATGTTTCTGCCTTGTAAAATTTATAGAAATTCATAGGAAATTCCAAAATATGTCAAATAAATTTTGTTGGAAACTAGAGTTCAAACCCTACAGCCTTTGTTAATAAAGTTTGCTATGAAACTAAATAGTTTTGGATCTATTTAAATTCAAAGTAAAAGGGTAAAAGGTGCACAACTTTCACATGATGGCTTGATTGCTTGCAATTTTTGGTGTGTAGCCTCCTTAAGTTATGTGTAGGCTGTGGTGAAAATTTTCAAACCAGCAATGTTTTGTAGTTTGAGTTCTTTTGAACTTGGGCATCTCAATTTGAAATGTTATGAATTTAAGTAAATGTGTTCTTTAAATTTATTTTAGCTAGATCTTTTTACCATGATCTGATGTGTAAATAACCAATGTCTAACTAAATTTTCAAGACTTTATATTTCTTTTTGTCAAAAGTATAAATCTAATTTTGAAATTGATATTCAAATTCAAATATTTTGGCTCCTATCTCAATAATTTTGATATTGTAATCATAATTCAAACATGAACATTAACCCAAAACTAAACTTCCTTTTTATATCCTAAGTTTATGGTATTTTATGTATGTCAACTATTTAGATTGTAACCTTGTTGTGAAATAAAACAAAAAAAAATGCATTTCCTAACCCTATATTTTTGCATATCATATAGAACCGTTTATTCTCGCCGACGGTGACTACGAGTTGATCGCGGACCAAGCCGAGGAAACACCTGAAGATCCCGGAGACACCGTCGAGAATCTAACTAAAGCTCCGAACCAAGGTTCGGAAGACCTTGATCCTTCTGCCCCCAATCCTAGATAAGAAGGCAAGCCCCGGACATAACCCACTAGTTTATTACACTGCAATCTATACCTATTTACGTATTCTATGCATTAAGTTCTTAGGAATTGCTTGAAACCCTAGTTGCATTCTCCTAGGAACCAATGTGATGGATACTAGCACTTGAGTCCGACTAGCTGCTATGCTAATAGGACCGGTAGAAGTCGAGTGATTTCCTGTCACTCGCGCGATATAGGAGTTGTACTGTTTACATTCCTGTTATCACTATAAGGATGCCGGACGGGAGTTTTATGAGGTATCATGGTTGAGGTGATACCCCGTCTGTATTGTTGAATTGGATAAGGTCGCAGCGTGTGGTTGCGGTGGTTAAGCGTTTGAAAGTACTAACCACATGCCGCGAAATATGGTAAGCGGTAAGCCTAGTAGCCAATCGGCCCGAGTAGTGGACATACCTCCCACCACTCGTCTTGCTTCTTCTGGTTACTTATGTTCAACGTGTGGGAATACGTGTTGCAAGGGCAACCAGGAGTACGGGTTTTGTAGTCGCGCTACAGACGTACGTCCTGCACTTTGGAAGTGCGTATGGTCCTGCAGTCGCTTGTGGTGGCTCTGATCCACGAGTCGGAATGAAAGGTAAACAGTTGCTTCGGAACAACCCTGTGGTGTTCCAAGCGTGTGAGTTAGGTTTACCTTGCAAGGTTAAATTCGATTCAGAATCGTCCGCTTCTCACGATGGTTGAGACTGCGTAATCCCTTTGCCACATTGAGTAACAAGAGCAATTATTTTAATATTATCAAAAATGATGAATGACTAAAGATCATACCATGCTTGTATAGATTTAGATGCTCACCAAGAATGGATATTCAACTAGAACTTCAAAGCTAAAAGAGGAAAATAAGAATCTACTCTTAGTTGCTTTTTCCGCTGAAAATTTATCCCATGACCATTACCAGATTTCATGAGTCTAGTTATATGGCTATGTATACCATCATCGGGTAAGCCTTGCTGAGTATTAGAATATTCAGCCTTGCTTTGCAACTTTTGTTCAGGTAATACTCCAGCTGACCCAGCTCTGCCTGTACCGTGGCCCTACCCTCTGCCTGATGGTTGGTCCGTGGAGTGGGACCCATCCCCGGCCAACCCGGACCCCTCCGAGTGATGTCATGCAAGGGCAAGCATGACATCTATACTGACGACGTGTACCATACCGTACTTTAATATCACTGTTTGTTCTAAAAACTTGTCGGTTTGTAATAATTCCCTGGTTGGGAAGATTATGTTAATTTTAAACACTCATGTATTATAACTGCCTGTGATGTAAAATATGATGGCCTTTGTATCTCTGGACTCGCCTTCGTGCGGGGTACCTTGTTTGGATCCTGGTTTCGGTGGTTTATCGGGACGTTACCCGACAGACCCAAGGATTATACCGTTTGAAGCACGCTGGAGCCCGCTAAAGTGGACTCGCGTACTTGAGCCGGTGTAATTCAGGTTGGTTCTGCCACAACTGAGTACTCTAATACTCAGCAAAGCTTACCCGGAATTAGGGTATACTTAGCCCATAACTAGACCATGAAGGCTTTGCAAAGGTTCTGGGTTTAGCTTTTGCTGAAAAGCAACAAAGAGTAGATCCTTAATTTCATATTTTAGTTTTCAGTTTCTATTTCTTTTAACCATTCTAGGTAAGCACCTATAACTACTCAAGCAAGGTAGAGCCTCTTTAAAGCATACCTCAGTATTACTAATCATAAGATTTCTCTTGTTACTCTATGTGGCAGAAGAATTAAGCAGTCTCAGTCTCCGCGAGAAACGGACGATTCTGAATCAAATTTCAATCCTTGCAAGGTAAACCTAACTCACACGCTTGGAACACCGATAGGTTGTTCCGAAGCAACCGTTTGCCTTTCATTCCGGGTCATGGAACAATGCCACCACAAGCGACTGTAGGACTATACGCACATCCAATGTGCAGGACACACATCTACAGCGTGACTGTATGACCATATTCCCGTCTGCTCTGCACAACATACTCCCACATGTCGGTGCGTGTAAATATAAATTAAAAGTCGAGTGGTGGGGGACGAGTCCACTTGCCGGGCCGATTGGTTACTAGGCTTACCGCTTACCATATTTCACGGCATGTGGCTAGTACTTTCAAACGCTTAACTGCCACTACCAAACACTGCGACCGTAACCAAATTCATCAACAAAGATGGGGTATCATTTCTTTCCAAGATAATACACATAAACCCGTCTATCATCCTTATAGTGATTGCAGGATCGGAAACAACCCAATTCCTATATCGCGCGAGTGACAGGAAATCACTCGACTTCTACCGGTCCTATTAGCATAGCGCTAGTCGGACTTAGTTTCTAATATTCAGTACATTGGTTCCTAGAAATATGCATCTAGGGTTTTTAGACAACTCCTAAGAACTTAATGCACAAGTATATATATATATATAAAGGTAGATTGCAGTATAAATAAAGTAGTGGATTTATGTCCGGGGCTTGCCAGTGAACTTAATGCACAAGTATATATATATATATATATAAAGGTAGATTGCAGTATAAATAAAGTAGTGGATTTATGTCCGGGGCTTGCCTTCACTGGTGAGGCTGGGGACAGAGACGTTAACAAATTCTTCCAAATTTGGGTTCGGGGCTTCAGTTAATTGTCCGACAACGTTCCCCAGGTCTTCAGAGATTTCCACTTCGGATTCCGGGAGAATCTGATAGTCTCTGTCGGCGAGAAGCGTCGAGTCTACATATGATGTAAATGATGCAGTTTAGAAAATGCATAGATTTATATTTTGTTTTATGATAAAGTTGCAATCCAACAAAATTAACATTACATACTAGCAAACAACGCAATTTCCCTTTACTAGGCAGTCATTTATCGGGTATTAACCAATTTACTTAGTTACACTAAGTAACATGGTTGGTTACCCTAAACATTTAACTAACTGCATGAGGTAGCATGTCTGGTTATCTTAAACAATTAAATTAATTACACTTAATAACTTCATTTATTTGCCTAGCTAATTATCTTTAATAACCCTAGGTTATTATTTAATTATGGACATACTTTGATTAATTAGGAATATAACATTATCATATCATGTCCTATTCATTCTGGTTGTTCTACACCTGATCATAGCTTGAGAATTTATGGACATGTTACACTACTCATGAACAACACCTCAAAATATTTTCATAATTTTTCATGAACTAGAGCTATTGTTCATGAATTTTCTTTGAATCTAAACTTAAATTCATTGTTGAAGCTACATTAGGTTTCTGACTCTCAAAGTTTTATCTTGGATTAAGCATGCTGAAGCAAAGCTAAGGTAAAATTTTCAACTTTAAACACGAAGGAATGCATCTAGAATTAAATCATGAAATTTCTATCAACATACAACAAAGGTACTTGAATTTCTAAGTAATTGAGTAGTAAAGAACTCGAAATTTTTACACAGAGCTACACATGGGACATACAACCTAAGTTCCAAAATTCAGCCACAACACATGCATATAACATGAGATACAAATAAAACACTCATTTTCTAATATTTAATCTACATAAGAAAATACACACATACAGCTCAAACTCACTATATAAAAGTAGTCGAATTTAACTTAAGGATTCAAACAAAATTAGTTTGGAATTTTCTGAATTTTCTACAATTTTCTACACATTTTTGAAGTTCACAGCTTTTGAATTGGGGGGGTTCTGGAATCTTGCAGGAAGGCCCTTAGAACTTTTGAAATCCTTTCAAATAGGCCCTTGGCTCATCGGGGAAGAAGGGTAGGGCATTGCCGGCCAAATTCCGGTGAGGGGGGCAGCGGGGGGTGTTGAAGGAGTGGTCAGTAAGCATCAGGATTCAAGGCGCACCTGCTGGGGGTCTTGGGAAGGGGAGGGGATGGCCGGAGGTGGGGTTCCCACGGTGGCCGAGGCGGCGGCGGAGGAGGAGCTCGTCGACGAGGGGCTTCCTAGCAAGGAGGGCAGCCAAGCTCTAGTCTAATAGCTGCAGCAGGAGGAGGGGAAGCTGTTGGGGTGGTCGGATTGGGCGGAGAAGGGGTGGAGGTAGGGGTTCGACGGCAATAGGAGCTTACCGGCGAGAAGGGGAACAACGGCGAGGTGGTTCCGGTGGAAGTCCGGCCATGGGGAGTGGCTTGGGAGCGTCAGTGAGGTGAGGGGAAGCTTCCTAGGGGGTTGTAGTGGTGCGGGGCGGACTGGGGTGGGCTGCCCACGGCGAACAGGAGGTCGCCGGAGTTGAAGAAGGTGGCGGCGGTGGTGTTCAGGGCTCCGGGTGCGCACGGCAACGGAAAGGGAGGGAAATGGGTTTAGTGCCGTCTGCTGGTGCTACTAGGCAGAAGAGGAAGGGGAGAGGAGCAGGCACGAGCGCGGGACACGGCGGCGATGAGGTGGCGGCCGGGCGGCGCTCGGGTTAGCATGGCGCGCGCGGGAAAGGCTAGCGGGGGAGGAAAGCAGGGCCGGGGAAGGGGGAGAGCGACGCGTGGGGCTTGCCCGAGCAGGAGGTGGCGCCGGGAGGGGCTGGAGCGGCGGTGAGCGGCGCTGACGGCCGGCGGCAGAGGGGCAGAGGGCAGAGCAGGGGAGCAGAGCAAGTGCCAGAGGAAGAAGAAGAGGGAAAGGGGTCCGAGGGACCTTCTTGGAATTTGCAAAAACCTCAGAGATCTCACTCTAAACTGAATTTTCCCACTGATCCAAAGCTCTAATGAGGAAATGACCAAAATAGAAGTTGTAGAGCTTTTGAAATCCTACAACTGTGCTATAGGGTTCAATTCAAAAACCTAAAGCACAATGCTTTATTTTACCATTTTGCACTCAAATCAAACTTAAATAAGTTTTTGTCCTTATTAAGGTAAATTTCTTATAACTTTGGACCTAATTGCAAGTATTTATGACATGTCATGATGACTTGCACCTTTTCACATTTTGACCCTTTGTAATTTTGGATGTTACTTTTGTACTTCAACTAATTTACATAAAAGGACTTGTACTTTCATAAATTTACACAAATACCCTTATTTTCATAACTTTACTAAATTTTCAAACAACTTAACCCACACCAAGCATTCTTCCTACTGGCTTGCTCTATTTAACACCTAGGGTGTCATAACCTTCCCCCCTAAAAGGAATCTCATCCCGAGATTACAGAAATGATATAATAAGAGGGTAGATACCTAAGAAATCTTGAAAAAGTCTGGGAAGTTCTTCAGAAGATAGTTTTCGGTTTCCCAGGTAGCTTCTTCTTCCATATGATGATTCCACTGGATCTTGACTGTTGCTTTAACATCTTGATTGTTGCTCTTCTGGTACTTCTTTCCTTGGTATCTAAGATTCTGATTAGATGCTCCTAATAGGAAAGATCGGGTTCGATGTTGATGCTTTGTGTATCAATGATTTCGGTAGGAACACTGATACACTTCTTCAGTTGAGATACATGGAAAACATTATGAATGGCTGCTAACTGAGGAGGAAGTTGAAGTCGATAGGCTACGGGTCCACAAATTTTAAGGATTTTAAAAGGACCAACGTAGCGAGAAGCGAGTTTGTCTTTGATACCAAATCGTTGAACACCTCGAGTAGGAGATACTCGCAGATATACAAAATCACTTACTTCAAATTGTATTGGTTTTCTTCTTTTGTCTGCATAGCTCTTTTGTCTTGACTGAGCCACTTTCAGATTATTCCGAATGATCTTTACCTTTTCTTCTGACTCGGTGACAAGCTCAGGTCCAAAGATTTCGCGTTCACCAGTCTGAGACCAATTTAAAGGAGTTCTGCATTGGCGACCATATAAGGCTTCAAAAGGAGCCATTTTGAGACTCGATTGATAACTATTATTATAGGAGAATTCTGACAAAGCTAAGCATTTGTCCCAATGCTTGTCGTACTGGATCACACAAGCTCGAAGCATATCTTCTAGAATTTGGTTGATCCTTTTTGTTTGCCCATCTGTTTGCGGATGATATGCGGAGCTTCGGATTAACTTGGTTCCAAGAGCTTGTTGAAGTTGCTCCCATAAACGAGCAACAACCTGTGCTCCATGATCAGAGATGATTGTTTTAGGTATCCCATGGAGACAAACGATTTGTTCTAGATAGATTTCCGCATACTTCTTAGCATTGTAAGTGGTATGCACCAGAAGAAAATGAGTGGTCTTGGTTAGTCTATCCACAATCACCCAAATGGAATCATACCTCTGGGAAGTGTTGGGCAACCCTACGATAAAATCCATACTGATATCTTCCCATTTCCAAGAAGGAATAGGTAGAGGCTGTAGCGTACCAGAAATCCTTAAATGACTGGCTTTAACTCTCTAGCAAACATCACATTCAGAGACGTACTTCGCTAGATCTCTTCTCATACGAGTCCACCAGAAATTCTGTTTCAAATCCTGGTACATCTTTGTACTGCCAGGATGCATAGCAAACTTAGACAAATGGGCTTCATCTAGTATTTGCTTGCGAAGCTGATGATTTTTGGGTACAACCATACGCCCATTAAACCGTAGAATTCCCTTCGGATCCTCTTGGAAGCATTTATACTTTTCTTCTCCTTGGGCTAATTGTTGCTTGATAATTTTGACTCCCTTATCTTGTTGTTGTGCCATAACGATACTATCCTGGAGTATAGGCTCAACTGCTATATGATTCAGACTGCCTTGAGGGACGATCTCTAGGCTAAGCTTTCTCATTTCCTAGCAAAGAGTGTCGTTGAAAACTTCTGCTGATAAACAATGACAATGTGACATGCGGCTAAGTGCATCCGCAACCACATTGGCTTTGCCTGGATGGTAGCGTACTTCAAGATCATAATCCTTTATAAGCTCTAACCAACGTCTTTGCCTCATATTCAAGTCTACTTGCATAAAGATGTACTTTAAACTCTTATGATCTGTGTAAATATTGCACTTGGTACCCATAAGATGGTGTCTCCAAAGTTTAAGTGCATGTATAACGGCTGCGAGCTCAAGGTCATGAGTAGGATAGTTCTGCTCATGTGTCCGAAGTGCTCTAGAGGCATATGCAATCACGCGGTTATCCTGCATAAGTACACACCCAAGTCCGATGCCTGATGCATCACAATAGACATCAAAAGGTCTGGATGTATCTGGCTGAGCCAAAACTGGAGCAGTGGTAAGATGTGCTCTTAAAGTGTGGAAAGCTTCTTCCATTTCTCATTCCAGGAGAATTTCACTCCTTTCTTCAACAGCTCTGTCATGGGCTTGGCTATCCAGGAGAAATTTGGAATGAAATGACGATAGTAGCCAGCAAGACCGAGAAAACTACGGATCTGATGGACCGAAGTAGGAGGCTTCCAAATCATCACTTCCTGAACTTTACTTGGCTCAACAGATATACCGTCCTTAAAGATGGTATGACCCAAAAATTTGACGGTATCAAGCCAGAATTCACATTTAGAGAATTTGGCATACAGGCAATGATCTCGCAAACGTTGAAGAACAATATGAAGATGTTTAGCATGATCTTCAAGATTTTTAGAATAGATTAAAATATCATCGATAAAAACCACGATTAATTTATCAAGTTCAGGCATGAAGATAGAGTTCATGAGATACATGAAATATGCCGGTGCATTGGTAAGACCAAAGGACATAACCAGATATTCATAGAGTCCATATCTGGTGGAGAAAGCTGTTTTCAGAATATCACTTGGCCTAATCTTTATCTGATGATACCCAGAGTGAAGGTCAATTTTGGAGAATATTTTGGCTCCGGCTAACCGTCATCACTCGTGCACCTTCCGGAAGTTCCGATAGAATAGTGAAATTTACTCTTCCTTGACAGACTTGCATAACCTGCCTTTTGCCTTTGTTCTTGGGGTTGAAGTTGGAGGCCTGTCCGGGGAATGTTTTCCTTGGTTGTGGGTAGTCTTTAACAAAATGTGTCGGACTACTGCAGTTGAAACATCAATTGATATTATTCCCTTGATTAAACTGCGGAGGGTTCGGTCTTGGACCGACTGGTCGTTGCTGCTGCTGAGGTTGAGGCACTAGTGGCCTGTTGAATCGGGGCTGCTGAGGAGGCCTAGCTACCCATCTGCCTGCTGGAACATTTTGGGGCGAAGCTTGAGGAACTGGGTTCTGAATCAACCGATACCTTGAAGGTTGTAACTTCAAGGGTCCAGGTGATACTTTCTGCCTTTTTCTCAGCACGATGGGCTAAAATACAATCTTCTTGGGTAATGGCCATGTTGACCAATTCGTTGAAGTTGTCAGCCCTGACCAGATTCAAGAGTTCCTTCAGCTTGGTGTTTAGTCTGCGACGGAATTGATCTCTTTTCTTGGCATCCGTGTCAGCATGTGTTGTCGGCCAAAACCCACCGGCAAGCAGCGACAGACAACACGAGGAGCCGGGAGGCTCCCAGGACTGCTGGTGGGTCCCGGTCCCTCGGTCAACGGCCCAGAAGTCCGGCACACACCCTGGCTTGGTGAAGTGCTAGGCGTGCCACCTGACCTATACCTGATCAGGAAGGTGTAGAAGTCGTTATCAGTTATTTTCCTGCATGCATAGCCACGTCAAACATTAGTCCGAGCCGCGACCGGCTCTTAACATGACTCCCAAGATCGGCTAGAAGAGCCGATGGAGCCTCTGCACTGATCGGACCTGTCTTTGTACCAGATTGGACCTTCGAGTAGCCCTCAGAATCGGCTAAAAGAAGCCGATTGCACCCGTTTAACAGATCGGATTTATTAATATTCGAATACTCGTACAAATCCGATAGAAAAGATAAAAGCATGCCTTGTAATCACCAAGCTAATCCAATCTATGACAGTAAAAGTCTTCACCGTATGACCGGAACGTCCTACGCGTGGTTAAGCCTAACGAACATGAAAGATAACAAGACGCTAACCTAAAAAGAGGCCTAAAAACCAACTAACAAGTCGATTCCCGGAACAATCCCTCCTTAGATTACCATAAAGCACCAATCATGCAGCCGGAACATTTAACCCGTTTGAAGGGCCTAATCATACGGATATTAAACCGAATTCTTATAATGCAAAGAACTACCGTAACATATTAGATCTACTAAGCGATAACAGAGCAAAGGTGTTGCCCTTGCACCCGAAATCACATACAAGGGCAACTAAACGATTACGAACAGCAAGCAGAACATAGATGGATTATTCGGGACTAACGCAGTACATAATCGTTTAAGATAACTAGTGTTACTCGCCATCAACAACGCTTCAATACGAGAAACACAAAGATAAGCAGATAAACGCAACGCTGCTCTGATCATGCGAAACATGACCGGAGCATCATGTCGATTACCTGGAGAAAGCCCTCGAGGAAGGGGTGGTGGTGCGCCAAGAGTTTGTTGTGAATGTTGGATATATCTTTATGTGGCAGAACCAACCTGAATTATACCGGCTCAAGTACGCGAGTCCACTCCCGAGGGCTCCAACGTGCTTCAAACGGTATAATCCCTTGGCCTGTCGGGTAACATCCCGATAAACCACCGATACACAGGATCAAATAAGGTTACCTCACACGAAGGTGAGTCTAGAGATACAGTCACCATCACATTTTACATCACAAGAAAATTATTTTACAAGAGTCTCCAACAATAGTGCAAAGTTCCAAATTGGGGAAAGTTATTACAAACTGTTAGAGTTAAGGTTTTTAGCAGCGGAAAACATACGCGATGACTTACGACACGTCGTCAGGATGGATGTCATGCTAAGCCCAGGCACGACATCACTCGGTATCACCAATGTTGATCGGGGACGGATTCTATTCCACGGACCAATCATCTGGAAGAGCACAGGGCTAAGGCCAAGGAAGAGTAGGGTCTTCAAAAGCTTAACCTGAAAAACATAAAACTAGCAAGGCTGAGTATACTAATACTCAGCAAGGCTTACCCGGGATTGGGTATACTTTAGCCCATAACTAGACTCATGAAGGCATTGTGAGGGCTCTGGGTTTATTTTCAGCTGAAAAGCAACAAAGAGTATGAACTACTTTCAAGTTTTAGCTTTCATCTTCTAGTTGAGTATTTATTCTAGATTAGCACCTACACTAAGCAAGCAAGGTAGTGATTATCATCCATCAAGAATATCCATCATTAGTTCCACTTCTTACTCAATGTGGTAAAAGGGATAAGCAGTCTCAATCCTCGTGAGAGGCGGACGATTCGAATCAAATTTAACCTTGCAAGGTAAACCTAACACACACGCTTGGAATACCAACAGGGCATTCCGAAGCAACCGTTTCCCTCATATTCCGGGTTATGGATCAGGGCCACCACAAGCGACTGCAGGACCGTACGCACATCACTCGTGCAGGACATACGTCTGTAGCGCGACTACAAAACCCGTATTCTTGTCTGCCATGCAGAACGTACTCCCACACGTCGGTGCGTGTAAACATAAAATAAAAGTCGAGTGGTGGAGACAAGTCCATTTGCCGGGCCATTCGGATACTAGGCTTACCGCTTACCATATTTCGCGGTATGTGGCTAGTACTTTCAAAAACATAGCCACCACTACCACATGGATCGACCTTATCAACTTTTAACAAAACAGACAGGGTAAAACTTCAGGTCATGATGCAGCACATGACCCTGTCCGTCATCCTTATAGTGATTGCAGAAATGTAAACATGCAACTCCTATATCGCGCGAGTGACAGGAAATCACCCGACTTTTACCGATCCTAATTAGCAGAGCATCTAAGCGATAAGGACTCAGGTACAATACATTGGATTCCTATGATCTTATGCAACTAGGGTTTCATTTCAACTCCTAGACGTAATGCAAGATATATAATATAATAATGGAATTGTAATAGATTGAAATACTGGGATATGCACCGGGGCTTGCCTTTACTGGTGGGTCTGAAGTCAGTAAGTCAACATCTTCCGAACTTTGGTTCGGGGCTTCAGTTAATCCCTTGGTGATGTTCATTTGGTCTTCAGGAACATTCGCCGTAGACTTCTGGGAGATCTCGTAGTTACCGTTTGCAGAAGTAGACGTATCTACATGCAATGCAATATTTCATTCAAAGTGTGCACATAACACTACCTTACTTCACAATACAATTGTAACCTAGCATTCATATAACACACTATTCACCTAACAACCAAAAAGATTTGAAGCTAAACTTAAACAGAGCTTTAGGTGGACAACTAATTAGATTCGGCTACTCGTTGAAGATTATAACAGAGCCGATTAGAAACTACAGAGGTTTAACCAATGGAAAGGTGCATCGGTTTCCTAGATGATCGATAAAATCATCGATTACCTTGGCAGAAGGATGATTCCTAAAGTAGTTGTCTTAACTGAGATGTGCTTAGGTGTTATCTAGGTAACTAAGTGTGGTTGTATCGACTCGATTACGTCAGCACAACTATTGAGTGACGTACAGCCGATGGGGTATGGTTAAAGGTATAGACCGATAGATATGTAGCCGATTTCTCAGTTGATAAATCGACTGATAGAAGTGTATAGATAAGGGTGGGAAAACTAAGGATCGATCGGCCGTGTTTGACTGATACGGAAAACGACTAGAATCGGCTTGGATCGGCCGATAGCAAGAACCCTAAGATTGTGGGTGTCTTTCCGATACATCGTCTCTGTGCAGTCGATGTAGGACAGAACAAAAGAATTGTATCGGCAATAGCCGATACTAGAAAGTTAACAATCGTATTAGTTAACCAGCCGATGGTAGAAGCATACCAAAAGAAATGCATCGGCTGATAACTGTTACACAGAAGTATTCTAAACTCAAAGGAAATGGATGTTTAGCGGTTGGGTTGATAACCTAACACTGAACCATAGCTGTCGAGACGTATTAACTAAGCAGCCGATACACATGGACTAACAAGGATCTATATACAACAAGGAACTTAAGGAAACAGCAATCAAGACGAGGACAATGTCTTGATGGTAGGGATATGAGCGTTCGTGTGATGGATTAACTAATTATCACATTTCTCCACCTGATACATACATCCTATAATCTATACTCAGCTACAACACATGCGTATCACAAAAGACACAAGTAAAGCATTCATTTCCTAATATTTGACCTAGATCACAAATCAAGATTTTCAATTCAAGAGTACAACATAAAACTTGTAGATTTTAATCTAAAGGTTCAAACAAAACTGATTTTGCATTTTCATGAACTTCTTACAAATTTCTATGTAATGTAGAAGTTTATTGGCTTGAAATAAAGAAAGTTCTGGAAATCTTATAGAAAACACCCTAGAACTTTCTAAAACATAGCAATCAAGTCCTTGGTCCGGGAAAATAGATAACAGGAAATTAATGGCGATATTCCGGCAAAGGAATCGCCGGCATTAGAAAGATTCAAAGAATCAGGGCAGACCTTAGTTGTGGAGAAGAACAAATGGAAGTGAATTCCCGCGGTGAATAGGATTGGCGACGATAAGATGAGCTCGACGATGACGAGATCCCGTGGATGATGAAGAAGTTTGCCGGGAAGAGTTGCCGTGGGTGGAAGATGGCCTGTTGTCTTGTACACGCACGCGCTTGCTGAATCGAGTCGAGTCGGTTACCGGTAGAACACTCTCGCTCGTATCCGCGGACGTGTTAGTCCAAATCCGTCCGGACCTTCGCTTTGTAACTTCTCCTTCCGACTTGCCGCGCCATAAGCACCTCTCCGCTTCCACGAGGTTCGAGGTTTGCTCGCACCTGGCCACCTCCAAACTCTCCACGAGCAGTCCGCAGTGCCGCCAGACTTCGCCCGTTGCCTTCTCCTCGACGGCCTCTAATGTCCCTCACGCGCGACCCTCCTGCACTCAACTCGGTCGTGACCTGAGCTCGCCTAGCGGGCACATTGCCATGTGTTGCATGCCGTCGCTCTGCACGTCGTTGCCCTGCTCGTCAATGCTTTTCATAGCTCCTCCTTCTTCCGTTATTGGTCACGCACTCGCTTCGGCCTTGCCGTGCCTTGGCTGCGCGCTGCTCTGCTCTACTGCCGCTTGCTCGGCGAAAGGTAGCTCCGGTCATCGCTGGCCCTGAGCTTCGCACACCGCCGACAGTTGCGCCCCGGGCTCACCCAATCTGCACGCCGCAGCTCCCGCGTTGTCGGCCCGTTCTAGCACCTGTGCCGTGCTCTGCTCTGCCGCGCACGCGTTGCTCCACCCCGGCCGAGCCACTCACGCGTGCGCCGCCAACCGCGCCTCCAGCGCTCTCCGCACGGCACTGCTCGCTCCGGGCTGCTTGCTTCTGCCCGGGTCCCGCACCAGCCGCGCTCGCGCGCGTTCCGCACGCCGCTGCCTACTCATGCGCGTCTGCCGGTGCCGAGCCTGCTCCAGTGCCTGCGCTCCAACGTGCGCCATCAGCACTGCATCGTCTCCTCCGGCGCTCACTCGGGCCGTCGCTCCCACGCGCTCAGCTTCCTCGCGCGCTCGCCCGGGCCCACTCTGTGCTTGCAGCCTGCAGCCTGCTCCGCTTGCTCCGAGTCACGCCTGCCACGCGCCTCACGCGACTCCGCTCGCTCGGGCTCGGGCCGAGCTGCCTCCTGCGCTTGCGCCGAGCCACCGCTGCTCCAACCTCCGTTCACCCCGCGCTCACCCGGCGTCTGCTGCTGTCTGAGCCGCTCGCCGCCTGAGCCATCGCCAGCCCGCGCCGCTTGCACGCCTGGCCGCTACCGCGTGCCCAGCTGCCGCGGCCCGAGCCCGCGTCCACGCGCCTCTGCCCGCAAGCCGCCGCGCCGCCGCCAGCCCGCTCCACCTGCGCCTGGGCCCAGCCAGGTGTGCGCCTCGCGCCGCGCCTCCTCACGCAGCGCCGCCCCGCCTGGGCCCCGCGTCCGCGCGCCGCCGGCCTGCTTGCTGCCGAGCGCCGGCCCGCTCCCGCTCCTGGGCCCGCTCCGCCTGGCGCCTGCCGCGCGCCGAGCTGCAGCCCCGGGCCTGTGCGCTGCGCGCTCGCTGCTTTGGGCCCCTGCCGTGCGCCGCGCCCCGCGAGCCGGCGCTCGCGCGCGCCTGCTGCGCGTGCCTGCCGCCTGGGAGCCGGTGGAGGAGAGGGTAGACGGAGGAGAAAGAAGGAATTGATGCAGCCACCAGTGAAGGAGAAGGCCAAATAGGAGAAGAACAGAGAGAGAGATAAGGACGGGGCTGCCAGTAAAGAAAACAGAAGGGGCGCCAGGATAAGGGAGAGCAGAGGAGAAAAACAAATGGAACTCTCCCAAGGACTTATGCGTAAATATAGAAAACTACAAGGGCCTGTCTGAAAAACAAAATTTCCTATTGATTTAAAACTCAAATGAAGAAATGTCCAAAATAAAAGTTGGAGAGTTTTTCAAACTCTACAACATTGCTTTAAGGCTCAAGTTCAAAAACTCAAAACTTTTATTTTTACACATGAACCTTTGAACAACAGTCGGATTTGAATTACTTTTGTCCTAAAGAGCGTAACTTATAAAATTCAGGACCTAAATGCAAGCATTTATGACACGTCATAATGACGGGATAGACTCATCATAATGGTTGGATAGACATGTCATGGTGACTTGCACTTTTTACACTTTAGTCCTGAGTAATTTTAAAAGTTACTTTTGTAAATCTAATATTTACATAAAAGGACTTATACTTTTATAAAATTACATAAATACCCTTATTTTCACCACTTTACCCAAAATTTTTACATATTTCAACACACACATTTCAAACCATACTTTTGAATAAATATATATTTTTACAAGACATAAAGTAAGAAAAACATATTTTACTTATTTTCAAATTATCCTAATCCACTTACATTTTGCAAAAACAACCCTAGATTTTTCTGTAATTATAAAAATACCCTTTTTACTTGTACTTTTAAGTTTTCAAAAGTTTCACATAAACATACATGTGGCAGAACCGCTCGAATTATTTCGGCTCAAGTGCACTATTGATCGCCGTTCAACTGCAATCAACTTAACGCACTTCAAACGGAACAATCCTTTGGTCTGTCGGGTCTCCGCCCGATTCAACCACGGTTCAGCAGGATCGAAGCAGGTTTACCTCGCACGAAGGCGAGTTCACATCACAGAATAGCTCATCAACTTTTAATTTACAGTCATACATACATTATTACAAACCGAGTTCAAAGATAAGTAAATTCATACAAACCATGTTCAAACTGACAAGCGTAACAGCTTGTCTAAACTCACAGCGGAAGAAAAAGTTTTTACTCGACTACACACGTCGCGAAGACGGACACAAAGCTTAGCCCAGGGCCTGGTGTCACTCCGGAGGGTCTGTGCCGGCCGGGGACGGGTCCCACTCCACGGACCAGCCAAAAGGAACGGACGTTGGCCACACAAGGTTGTCCGTGGGGTTCTCGTAGGTTATACCTGAAACAGATGTTGGCAAGGCTGAGTATTCTAATACTCAGCAAGGCTTACCCGGGGCTGGGTATACTTAGCCCATAACTAGACTCATGAAGGCATTGTAAAGGCTCTGGGTTTATTTTCAGCTGAAAAGTAACAAAGAGTATGAACTACTTTCAAGTTTTAGCTTTCATCTTCTAGTTGAGTATTTATTCTAGATTAGCACCTACACTAAGCAAGCAAGGTAGTGATTATCATCCATCAAGATTATCCATCATTAGTTCCACTTCTTACTCAATGTGGTAAAAGGGATAAGCAATCTCAAGCTTCGTGAGAGGCGGACGATTCGAATCGAATTTAACCTTGCAAGGTAAATCTAACACACACGCTTGGAATACCAACAGGGCGTTCCAAAGCAACCGTTTACCTTTCTTTCCGACTCGTGGACAGGCCACCACAAGCGACTTGCAGGACCGTACGCACACCCAATGTGTACAGGACATACGTCTGTAGCGCGACTACAAAACCCGTATTCCTGTCTGCCTTGCAGAACGTACTCCCACAGGTCGGTGCGTGAAAAGAACCAAATTAATCGAGTGGTGGGAGGTATGTCCACTTACCGGGCCGATTGGTTACTAGGCTTACCGCTTACCATATTTCGCGGCATGTGGCTAGTACTTTCAAAAACTTAGCCACCACTACCACACATATCGACCTTAAAGCTTTTATCAACACAGACAGGGTAAACTTCCAGGCCATGATACAGCACATGACCCTGTCCGTCATCCTTATAGTGGTTGCAGGAATGTAAATATGCAACTCCTATATCGCGCGAGTGACAGGAAATCACTCGACTTCTACCGGTCCTATTAGCGGAGCAACTATCCGATAAGGACTCGGGAGCATTACATTGGATTCCTAGGATTCATGCATCTAGGGTTTCACTTCAACTCCTAGACTTAATGCAAGATATAATATAAATAAGCATAGATTGCAGTGTAAATAAAATAATGGGATATGTCCGGGGCTTGCCTTCTGGAGTGGGGGTGGGGGCAGGAGAGTCAGAGGTTTCCGAACTCGGGTTCGGAGCTTCAGTTAGTCCTTCGACGACTTGCGCTGGATCTTCTGGAAAGCCTTGGTCTTGTCCTAAGACCAGTTCGTAATCCCCGTCGTCGAGTGTCGTAGATTCTATATGAGATGCAATAAATTAAATGAGATGAAATTTAAATTTAAAATTTCCCATTTCAAATATCATAATTCATCCAATTAGCACACAAACATGCATAAAATAAAGAGGTTTTAGATTTAAAACACTATTTATAAAGATATGGTCGAGTTTATTGTAATAAGAACTAAAACATTTAAATTAAATTTGAAATGAACCAAAATTTGAATTAAAAGCTTTTAAACAAAAGATTATAGAAATTTAATTATAAAATATCATATTAGAGACTAACAATAGTGTTAATTTAGAAGAGGTTATATAATAGGTTTATTTAATATTTCAAATTTGAAAGTTCAAACAAAAGAAGTTAAATTTAAATCAAGTTTAAGTTTGCAACTTAACACAAAGTTAACTAGAGTTCATAGAACATTCATACTACACTTTAAGAAAAACAAAAGAACATGAAATAACAAGGTTGAGTGTATTTTACCCCTTAACTTTGGATTCGAAACACAGGTAGAAATATTTTATTTCAAACTAAACTCTATTAACAAAAGTCATAGAGTTTGAAATCTAGTTTCTAACAAAACTAGTTTTGCTATTTTTGGATTTTTCTGTGAATTGTTACGGATTTTACAAGACAGGAAAAGCTCTCACATGAAATAACAGCCATCCTTTACAGAACAGCCCTTAGCATTTAGCAGAAAACCCCCTGGAAGAAAAACAGTCAAAGCAATCAAGTCCAGGGGCTATGGCCGGCGGGGAGGAGGCACATGTCCGGCCAAATTCCGGCCGGGGATGTCGCCGGCGGTGAGGGGGAAAAGGAGGGGGAGCACGAGGAGACTGCGGGCTACCTATTGGTGGTCTTGGAGGGGATCAAGGCGGCCGGAGGAGGGCTGCCCGCGGAGGACAGGACCGGCGGCCGGTGGCGCACGGCGGCGGGGTGATTCCGGCGGGCGAAAGAGGGAAGGGGCTGGCTGGGGAGCTGCGGTGGGGCACGGGGAAGCCGGTGGCGCTACTGATTTGGGAAGGGAAAGGGCGGAGGGGAAGGTCCCACGATGACCCGAGGTCCCGGCGGCGGCAATGGAGGAAGCGGCGGTTTTCTGTGCGCGCGTGAAGGGCCTGGGGCATCCTTTTATAGGCAGAGCGGTGGAGTAGGATCAGCACGATGAGCAAGACTTGATTTCGGACGCTACGGGGGAGAGGAACTGCAGGAAACCCGGCGGCGACAAAGGCGCCGGCGGGCGGCGCGGGCCTCGCGCGGACGCCGTGGCACGCGAGGAAGGCGCCAGCAGGGGGGGGGTGGAGCGGTGGACGAGCAGAGGGGCGACGCGTGGGCGGGGAAGACGCAGAAGATGGCCGGCGGTGGCCAAATTCCGAGCACTGTGCCGGCGGCAGGAGACTCAGAGCAGAACAGGGGAGCAGAGCGCAGGGAGGAAGAAGGGGGGGGGTGAACTGAACCAGGGACTGATCTGTGAATTCAGAGAAAGGCAGGGACCTTACTGTAAAGGACTTGCAACTTTTAAACCAATGCTCAAATGAAGATGGTCCAAAAAGCAAAAGTGCATGGTTTTTCAAACTCTACAACTTCTCTTTAAGGTTCATCTGCATTTGAGGAATAGTTTTGGAGATAATATAGACTTAGTAATAATTCCATATTTTATGTAAATCCTAAGTAAAGTTACTTTTACACATATACCCTATGGTAATTTCATATATATTTTTGCAATTTAACCACAGATATCAATTTTGCAAACTAACCCTTATGCTTTTTAAACTCTTACCCCTTCTCCATCCATTTTGCATAAAAGGACCTTTAGTTAATATTAATTACATAAACATCCCTTCTTCCATAACATTGCATACATGAAATACACATTTACCATACTTAAAACATACAACATACCAAAACTCTAGTGTGTGACCAAGCTAATTACCTGAGTGTCACAGCCTTCCCCCCTAAAAAGAATCTCGTCCCGAGATTCCGAAGTAGGATAGGATAAGAAGATCAAGCTCGAAGATTGGTTTCGAAGAAATCGGGAAAGTTGTGTTGAAGATAAGATTCGGTTTCCCATGTTGCTTCTTCTTCTGTGTGATGGTTCCACTGAATCTTGTACATTTTGATGGTCTCTCTTCTGGTACTTCTTTCTTTCGTGTCGAGGATTCTGATTGGATGCTCTGTATAGGTCAGATCTGGTTCGATTTCGATAGCTTGGGATTCAATGATGTCGGTGGGGATTTTAACACACTTTCTGAGTTGGGATACATGAAAGATGTTATGGATGGCCGCTAATTGAGGTGGAAGTTGGAGACGGTAAGCTACAGGTCCACAGATTTCAAGGATTTCAAAGGGTCCGATGTATCGAGGAGCAAGTTTCCCTTTTACACCGAATCTTTGAACACCTCGAGTGGGAGATACTCGAAGATATACGAAGTCTCCGATGTGAAACTGTAATGGTCTTCTTCGTATATCAGCGTAGCTTTTCTGTCGAGATTGGGCGGCCTTTAGATTATTCTGGATAAGCTTGACTTTATCCTCTGCTTCTATAACCAGATCGGGTCTAAAAATTTTACGTTCACCGGTTTGTGACCAACTCAAAGGAGTTCGGCATCGGCGACCGTATAATGCTTCGAATGGGCCATCTTAATACTTGTCTGATAGCTATTATTGTAAGAGAATTCTGCTAATGACAAGTATTTATCCCAGTTTTTGTCAAATTGGAGTACACAAGCTCGGAGCATATCTTCCAGAATCTGGTTTATTCGCTCAGTTTGCCCATCTGTCTGAGGATGATAGGCAGAGCTTCGAATTAACTTAGTCCCAAGAGCATCATGAAGTTGCTCCCAGAACCTAGCGACAAATTGTGCTCCACGATTAGAAATAATCGTCTTAGGTACTCCATGAAGACGAACAATTTGATCTAAATAGATCTCGGCATACTTCTTGGCAATATACGTAGTATGCACGGGAAGGAAATGTGCAGTCTTGGTTAATCGATCAACGATTACCCAAATAGAGTCATGCCTCCGAGAAGTGTTGGGCAAGCCAACAATAAAGTCCATACTGATATCCTCCCACTTCCACGAGGGAATGGGTAGAGGTTGAAGGATACCAGCAGTCTTCAAATGACTGGCTTTGACTCTTTGGCAGATATCACATTCTGACACATATTTGGCAATCTCTCGTCTCATACGAGTCCACCAAAAATTCTGTTGCAGATCCTGATACATCTTCGTACCGCCAGGATGTATAGAGAATTTGGACAAGTGGGCCTCGTCCATTATTTGCCTGCGGAGCTTATGGTCCTTGGGTACAACAATACGTTCGTTGAACCATAAAACTCCTTCAGGATCTACTCGGAAGCATTTATACTTCCCTTCACCTTGGGTTATCTTTTGTTTAATGATTCTGATCCCTTTATTACGCTGTTGCGCTAGAACAATACTATCTCTAAGTGTGGCTTCAACCGAAAGATGGTTTAAGTCACCTTGGGAAATGATCTCTAGGTTGAGCTTACTCATTTCCCAACAGAGAGTCTCGTCGAATGCTTCAATGGATAGGCAAGAACAATGTGCCTTGCGACTAAGGGCATCTGCAACGACATTGGCCTTACCTGGATGATAATGGACTTCCAAATCATAATCTTTGATAAGTTCTAGCCAGCGCCTTTGCCTCATATTCAGATCTGCCTGGGTAAAGATATACTTGAGGCTTTTATGATCGGTATAAATATGACATTGCGTACCCATCAGATGGTGTCTCCAAATCTTTAGGGCATGAATAACAGCTGCAAGTTCAAGATCATGAGTAGGGTAGTTCTGTTCATGAACCCTAAGTGCTCGTGATGCATATGCAATTACTCGGTTGTCTTGCATAAGTACACAACCAAGTCCAGTGCTTGATGCATCACAGTAGATGTCAAAAGGTTTTGAAACATCTGGTTGAGCTAAGACTGGAGCAGTCGTAAGATGATTTCTGAGAATATGAAATGCATCTTCGCATTTTTGATCCCAGGAAAATTTTACACCTTTCTTTAGTAGTTCGGTCATAGGTTTGGCTATTCTGGAAAAGTAAGGAATAAAACGGCGATAATAGCCAGCTAGACCGAGAAAACTACGAATTTGATGGACGGAGGTCGGGGGTTTCCAATCCATCACTTCTTGTACTTTACTGGGATCGACGGATATTCCATCACCAGAAATGGTATGGCCCAGGAATTTGACTGTATCTAGCCAAAATTCACATTTAGAGAATTTGGCATACAGGTGGTGGTCTCTTAATCGCTGAAGGATGACATGGAGATGCTTAGCATGATCTTCTGGAGTTTTAGAATAGATCAAGATGTCATCAATAAAGACCACGACAAACTTGTCGAGCTCTTGCATGAAGACGGAATTCATGAGGTACATGAAATAGGCTGGGGCATTAGTGAGACCGAACGACATGACAAGATACTTGTATAGGCCATACCGAGTAGAGAAGGCTGTTTTTGGAATATCACTGGGCCGAATTTTAATTTGGTGGTAGCCGGAACGAAGATCTATTTTAGAAAACACCTTAGCTCCGGCGAGTTGATCGAACAGAATGTCAATGCGGGGTAAAGGATATTTATTTTTGATGGTCACCGCATTGAGAGGACGGTAATCGACACACAGCCTTAAGCTATTGTCTTTCTTTTTCACAAATAAGGCTGGACAACCCCATGGTGATGCGCTTGGACGAATGAAGCCTTTGTCTAAGAGATCTTGGAGTTGGATTTTTAATTCAGCCAACTCATTAGGAGGCATACGGTAAGGTCTCTTAGAGATAGGGGCTGTACCAGGTTGGAGTTCTATAATGAACTCGATATCTCTGTCTGGAGGCATTCCAGGCAAATCGTCTGGAAAAACATCCGGATACTCGCAGACGACAGGGATATCTTTTAGCTGGACCCCAGTGGTAGCATAAGTACAAGGGGTGAAGTGTTGCTGTTGTGGAAGATAGAGAATGGTTGACTCACTCTCAGGGGAATTTATTTCTATAGTTCGGGAAGGAATATCTAAGGACACATGATGCTGGGTCATCCAGTTCATACCCAAAAGGATATCCATTCCTTTTAGGTCTAATACTAGCAGATCTGTTTTGATCAGATGACCACCCAGCTGAATTGGTACCATTCTACAGATTTGATTGGACAAAATCTTACCACCAGGAGTTATAATCCTATAGGCTTCATTTATATAACCGATATCCAAGCCCACTTTGGTCCTGCAATCCATACTAATAAAACTATGGGTGGCACCAGTATCAAAAAGAATAGTAACGGGGTAATGGTTCATAAAAAATGTACCCGTCAGTATTGGTGCCCCTTCAGGGAGTTCGGAGAGTGTAGTGAGATTCACCCTCCCTTGTCGGACCTGCACCACTTGTCTCTTACCCTTGCCCTTGTAGTTTGGATTAGATGTTTGCCCTTGGAATGATTTCCTAGGTTGAGGGCAATCCTTAATGAAGTGGGACGGGCTTCCGCAATTGAAACAACGATTATTGTTGTTTCCTGGAGTAGCTGGCGGAAAGCTCGGCCGCAGACCTTGTTGGGGTTGTTGTTGAGTTTGGGGCAGAGGTGGTCGGTTGAATTGTGCTTGCTGGGGAGGTCGGGCTACCCATCTGCCAGGTAAATTGCCTCGAGGCGGAGCTCGAGGAGCGTTGCTTGGAACCAACCGATACCGTGGCGACTGTGGAGTTGCAGGCCCTGTGGGTGCTTTTCGTTTCTTTTCCGCTCTATGGGCGGCGATGCAATCTTCCTGAGTAATGGCCATGTTGACCAACTCATTGAAATCGTTGGCCTTCACTAAATTCAACCATTCTTTGAGCTTGGTGTTTAGGCCTCGACGGAAGCGATCACATTTGCGGGCATCAGTGTCCGCATGTGATTCCGCATACTGGCACAAGTGATTAAAAACTTGCGCATACTGGGTGACAGTGCGGGTACCCTAAGTCAAATTCAAAAATTCATTGAGCTTCCGCTCAATGAGTCCTGCTGGTATATGATGTGCTCGAAAGGCAGTCCGAAACTCATCCCAAATGACCACGTGTCCGGCGGGTTGCATTGCATGAAACTGATCCCACCAAAGACGTGCATGGCCTCGGAGTTGCTGGGCTGCGAAGAGCACCTTGTTCTCCTCTGAACATGGAGCTGACAGTAAAGCGAACTTAGACTCGATAATCCGCAACCAGGCATCTGCGTCCAGAGGCTCATCGGCCTTATGGAATATAGGAGGTTGGGTGCTGAGAAAGTCCTGATAAGTGGCCGATAGAGGTTCTCCTCGGCCTCGAGGTTGCTGCTGGAAATGGCCCATCTGAGCTTGTACAAGTTGATTTAGAAGCTCGGTTTGCCGGGCCATAACCTCGGCCAGGTTTGGAGGTGGCGGTGGTGGTTTCTGAGAACTACCAGGTTGTCCTGCCCGGAATCCTTCCGGGGTTCCACGAGTAGCTCCAACCATCTGAAATCAAGGAGACATCCATTGTTAACCGTAATCTTGCTCCAATTTCAGATAATATACAATTATCAAACAGACTTGTAACGCATATGTCCCATTCAATCCATTTGTAACAGATGCACCGATATTGAATAGGTTAACCAAAACTCAGGGTTTGGATTGCTACATAGATATTAATATCCTTACATCTTACATCAACACACTCAAACTGTTACAAACTCTTACCTAAAAGTACATGCCACACATACCACAAGTGGCTTTATAACTAGGTAAACTACACACCACCTAGGTTACATCCAGCTACAACAAGGAGAGCGACAGGCTAAAAGTCGTCAAGATTTTCCCATTGACGATACTCTTCCAGAAGAGGAGTAGTTAGATTGGGGATTTTGGGGCAGGATCACCGTGTTCGGAGTCAAGACCCGATTCTCCTTCTATTTCTTCTGGCTCTTCTTCTTCTTCTTCCTCACTCTCACTTTCGTCCGACATTACAGGTGGTGCGGGTTGCTCATGGAGGTCGTTGATATGGTTGACAGCATCATCAAGCTCAATGGTGAGATCTTGAACCTGATCCTGGAGAAACTCAATAATGGTATTGCGCTGGGCAATAACTATCTCCCTCTCCTGGATTTGGTTCTCTTGGTTATTGATAATCATATCGCGCTGGGCCAACAGGTCAACTTGAGCATTTGTGACAGTGTGAAGCTCATTTAGCTCATCAAGTTGCTGAATAATAGTTCCATGGTGAGCTTGAGCTAAGTTAGACAACTGATTTATGCTCCGACGTTGCAGCAGCTGATATTGATGCTGCACGTTCATGAATCGGATTAGAGCTTGCAGTGTCTCATGAGACAGATCTCCCAATAGATGACTGTAATAAGAGATCCTGAAGGTCCACTCGGAGTCACGAGGATCTGTGGCTGAGAATAAACCAATCGGATAAGCAGCCACTTCTTCAGGGTGCTTGTCACAGAAAATGTGAATAGCTTCAAGTGCTGCAGACTCAAAGGTATCCACAAGGCGGTGGCCAGCCGTGCAAATTGTGACAGGTTGCCACAAGTAACGAGAAGGATGCTGCGGAATGGTCATCTTCACCCTACACCGAGGAACGCCTGCTTCAACAAACTCATATCCATCATAGAGTGGGGGTGCATCATAGCCAAAAATCTGAAGTGACTCCCACAAAAGACGGGGAAAGCCCTCCCAATGCAAGGCGTTGGTATGAGCGTGTCCTTCACGATCCCAACGAATATTTGGGTTCTCAGCCATCTGAAGCAAGATTTCGGATGGTAAGATACAGAGGTACAGCAACACAGAACAGGAGCCCAAAGGATTGAGGACACAATTGCATTGAATGGCTGAAATGCAATTATTTTACAGAAGACTCACAAGATAACTTTATTTGAGATAACCGATTCTGGAACAGCAAAGGCTGGAAAACAGATGGAAAACTAAGATTTCACATAAGATACCCAACCTTAATACTTCATTAGCCCATTCCACACAACATATCCTTTATATATGAAAATTCCTTTTGTTAACAGATTATGCATGCACGCACTACTCGTCCTCACAACCAAAACAACTGCCGAATATGTTCGGACTTACGTAGTTAGTTTCGGTGGCATAACCATACGGCACTCCCTATATATAACTAATCGATAAACCCTACGCATCCTAATAGCGTAAACGTGGTTAGTGTACCTGCAGAAAAATACACAGATATATATATCTCATGAACCTTTCATGGCAGCACGACATGAAAGCGTCCCCAAACATTACTGTTCACTATAGAAACAGCATCTGTACAATTACCGCCGTACAGACAACGTTAGCATACGTTATCGAAACAACGTATTCACGGGGGGTACCGCAAAATGCGGGGGTATGAACAGCGATCGCCATACCCTGCGCCGAACCATATACTCCCAATATAATCAACCTAAGTTGGTATATTGGCAGCATCTCAAGTAGGCCACTGCTTGAGAAACAGCGTTCGGTTCGCATCACCGACGGGAAGGCCAAGCTCCCTCAGTTGGCTGAGGATCCTTACCTCCTTACCTCCGTTCGTAGATGTCATTACAGGAAGTAAGGTTGGATTGTGCAGGAATTTAAGTTTTGACAGAAAGTAGTGCTGCAAGTCAGAACTATCTATACATATATAGATACTATTAGCCACCTGATACTTTCCCATATAAACCCCTAGGGCTTTACGTCCTAATCACCAACCTTAACGGATCCAACGTACTTTATAAATTCATTTGTTGGCAAACTTTTATCCAGAAAACACCTTTTAAGAGCTTCTCCGGATGTAAAAATAAACCTACAGCTCTGATACCAGCTGTGGCAGAACCGCTCGAATTATTCCGGCTCAAGTGCGCTATTGATCGCCGTTCAACTGCAATCAACTTAACGCACTTCAAACGGAACAATCCTTTGGTCTGTCGGGTCTCCGCCCGATTCAACCACGGTTCAGCAGGATCGAAGCAGGTTTACCTCGCACGAAGGCGAGTTCACATCACAGAATAGCTCATCAACTTTTAATTTACAGTCATACATACATTATTACAAACCGAGTTCAAAGATAAGTAAATTCATACAAACCATGTTCAAACTGACAAGCGTAACAGCTTGTCTAAACTCACAGCGGAAGAAAAAGTTTTTACTCGACTACACACGTCGCGAAGACGGACACCAAGCTTAGCCCAGGGCCTGGTGTCACTCCGGAGGGTCTGTGCCGGCCGGGGACGGGTCCCACTCCACGGACCAGCCAAAAGGAACGGACGTTGGCCACACAAGGTTGTCCGTGGGGTTCTCGTAGGTTATACCTGAAACAGATGTTGGCAAGGCTGAGTATTCTAATACTCAGCAAGGCTTACCCGGGGCTGGGTATACTTAGCCCATAACTAGACTCATGAAGGCATTGTAAAGGCTCTGGGTTTATTTTCAGCTGAAAAGTAACAAAGAGTATGAACTACTTTCAAGTTTTAGCTTTCATCTTCTAGTTGAGTATTTATTCTAGATTAGCACCTACACTAAGCAAGCAAGGTAGTGATTATCATCCATCAAGATTATCCATCATTAGTTCCACTTCTTACTCAATGTGGTAAAAGGGATAAGCAATCTCAAGCTTCGTGAGAGGCGGACGATTCGAATCGAATTTAACCTTGCAAGGTAAATCTAACACACACGCTTGGAATACCAACAGGGCGTTCCAAAGCAACCGTTTACCTTTCTTTCCGACTCGTGGACAGGCCACCACAAGCGACTTGCAGGACCGTACGCACACCCAATGTGTACAGGACATACGTCTGTAGCGCGACTACAAAACCCGTATTCCTGTCTGCCTTGCAGAACGTACTCCCACAGGTCGGTGCGTGAAAAGAACCAAATTAATCGAGTGGTGGGAGGTATGTCCACTTACCGGGCCGATTGGTTACTAGGCTTACCGCTTACCATATTTCGCGGCATGTGGCTAGTACTTTCAAAAACTTAGCCACCACTACCACACATATCGACCTTAAAGCTTTTATCAACACAGACAGGGTAAACTTCCAGGCCATGATACAGCACATGACCCTGTCCGTCATCCTTATAGTGGTTGCAGGAATGTAAACATGCAACTCCTATATCGCGCGAGTGACAGGAAATCACTCGACTTCTACCGGTCCTATTAGCGGAGCAACTATCCGATAAGGACTCGGGAGCATTACATTGGATTCCTAGGATTCATGCATCTAGGGTTTCACTTCAACTCCTAGACTTAATGCAAGATATAATATAAATAAGCATAGATTGTAGTGTAAATAAAATAATGGGATATGTCCGGGGCTTGCCTTCTGGAGTGGGGGTGGGGGCAGGAGAGTCAGAGGTTTCCGAACTCGGGTTCGGAGCTTCAGTTAGTCCTTCGACGACTTGCGCTGGATCTTCTGGAAAGCCTTGGTCTTGTCCTAAGACCAGTTCGTAATCCCCGTCGTCGAGTGTCGTAGATTCTATATGAGATGCAATAAATTAAATGAGATGAAATTTAAATTTAAAATTTCCCATTTCAAATATCATAATTCATCCAATTAGCACACAAACATGCATAAAATAAAGAGGTTTTAGATTTAAAACACTATTTATAAAGATATGGTCGAGTTTATTGTAATAAGAACTAAAACATTTAAATTAAATTTGAAATGAACCAAAATTTGAATTAAAAGCTTTTAAACAAAAGATTATAGAAATTTAATTATAAAATATCATATTAGAGACTAACAATAGTGTTAATTTAGAAGAGGTTATATAATAGGTTTATTTAATATTTCAAATTTGAAAGTTCAAACAAAAGAAGTTAAATTTAAATCAAGTTTAAGTTTGCAACTTAACACAAAGTTAACTAGAGTTCATAGAACATTCATACTACACTTTAAGAAAAACAAAAGAACATGAAATAACAAGGTTGAGTGTATTTTACCCCTTAACTTTGGATTCGAAACACAGGTAGAAATATTTTATTTCAAACTAAACTCTATTAACAAAAGTCATAGAGTTTGAAATCTAGTTTCTAACAAAACTAGTTTTGCTATTTTTGGATTTTTCTGTGAATTGTTACGGATTTTACAAGACAGGAAAAGCTCTCACATGAAATAACAGCCATCCTTTACAGAACAGCCCTTAGCATTTAGCAGAAAACCCCCTGGAAGAAAAACAGTCAAAGCAATCAAGTCCAGGGGCTATGGCCGGCGGGGAGGAGGCACATGTCCGGCCAAATTCCGGCCGGGGATGTCGCCGGCGGTGAGGGGGAAAAGGAGGGGGAGCACGAGGAGACTGCGGGCTACCTATTGGTGGTCTTGGAGGGGATCAAGGCGGCCGGAGGAGGGCTGCCCGCGGAGGACAGGACCGGCGGCCGGTGGCGCACGGCGGCGGGGTGATTCCGGCGGGCGAAAGAGGGAAGGGGCTGGCTGGGGAGCTGCGGTGGGGCACGGGGAAGCCGGTGGCGCTACTGATTTGGGAAGGGAAAGGGCGGAGGGGAAGGTCCCACGATGACCCGAGGTCCCGGCGGCGGCAATGGAGGAAGCGGCGGTTTTCTGTGCGCGCGTGAAGGGCCTGGGGCATCCTTTTATAGGCAGAGCGGTGGAGTAGGATCAGCACGATGAGCAAGACTTGATTTCGGACGCTACGGGGGAGAGGAACTGCAGGAAACCCGGCGGCGACAAAGGCGCCGGCGGGCGGCGCGGGCCTCGCGCGGACGCCGTGGCACGCGAGGAAGGCGCCAGCAGGGGGGTGGAGCGGTGGACGAGCAGAGGGGCGACGCGTGGGCGGGGAAGACGCAGAAGATGGCCGGCGGTGGCCAAATTCCGAGCACTGTGCCGGCGGCAGGAGACTCAGAGCAGAACAGGGGAGCAGAGCGCAGGGAGGAAGAAGGGGGGGGTGAACTGAACCAGGGACTGATCTGTGAATTCAGAGAAAGGCAGGGACCTTACTGTAAAGGACTTGCAACTTTTAAACCAATGCTCAAATGAAGATGGTCCAAAAAGCAAAAGTGCATGGTTTTTTAAACTCTACAACTTCTCTTTAAGGTTCATCTACATTTGAGCAATAGTTTTGGAGATAATATAGACTTAGTAATAATTTCATATTTTATGTAAATCCCTAAGTAAAGTTACTTTTACACATATACCCTATGGTAATTTCATATATATCTTTGCAATTTAACCACAGATATCACTTTTGCAAACTAACCCTTATGCTTTTTAAACTCTTACCCCTTCTCCATCCATTTTGCATAAAAGGACCTTTAGTTAATATTAATTACATAAACATCCCTTCTTCCATAACATTGCATACATGAAATACACATTTACCATACTTAAAACATACAACATACCAAAACTCTAGTGTGTGACCAAGCTAATTACCTGAGTGTCACAATACACAAGCTTTACACTTAACAAACATATATTTCACACTAACAAAATATATGCCTAGCATTACAAATACACGAACTGTCACACTTTATTGAATCTCATGATACATATTTATAGACCAGAGACTTGATCTTTTCTAACTAAACCTAGCTGATTACGATACAATCTCTAACTTACTATATTTAAACTATCCTTACTAGATACATGGCCATCACGGCCCTTGACATGTTCGCATAGAAGCCGATTCGCAAATCATTACGATGATTTCCTTCAGCCCATGTTGCTCTCGGCCCATCCCTTGGCCCAGTCAAATTATGGCGATAACACATGCCCCCCTGGTTTTGGCAATGATAATTCCGAAACCATCGCCTCTTCGACTTCTAAGATTTGTACACGCTCATGCCGCCCCCAATGCCATCGGATGCGACCCCTCGACTTCTAGGGCCTGTACGCGCGCGCTCCCTTCCAATGCCATTGGACACAACCCTTCGACTTCTCCCTCTGAAATCGCCACAGCGCCGCTTCGCCTTCCATCTCTGCCCTTATAAACTAGCATTGGTGGTTTTACTTCTATCCATCTTCTTCCTCCATGCATTAACCGCACCAGCATATTCTGCATCCCCCGACGATGGCTTCCTCTTCCTCTATCTCCTCCAATTCCTCTTCCTCTATAATCTCCATCACCTCTTCTGACTCCGAAACCTCCAGAGAGGCAACGCTGGAGTTTGACCCAGTAGCTTCATACGAGGCTCTCGCTCCTCTGCATTGGGACGCAGAGGAGTGGGACTTTAGCATTTGGTCTGAGGATGATGAGTCCCTGACTGACGATGAGGACCTCCAGATTCTCCTTCATGGGGATCTGGACGAAGGCGACGAAGACTCCTGGGATGATGACCTCTTCTCTTCCTCGAAAGAAAATGCCAAGGACACTTCCACCAACGATGACTCGGCAACAAGTGGATTCCTGCGCGGTGGATCGTCGACTTTAGAAGATGACAGGAATGCCAGCGATGACACCGATCATAGCAGCGATGATGGCGGCAATAGTAGCAGCAACGGCGGCAGCGGCGACGATGACACCAGTGCATCTCCCCAATACAAGCGCCACAAGTCCTAAGGGACTTACTGGTGGTAGTTCGTAGGTTCTTCCGCCATTATGCACAAAGTCGGTAGATTGGCTTCTTTTGTAATAATTTCTCGTAAATGAACCCTTTCATTTTAGTATTTAGTAATCCAATACCTGAAAATCCAATCATCTAAAGTCCGATGGCATCGCATTGGCCTTTCTCCTTGGATTGTCTGATCCAATCCCAAGCCTTTCCTTTATTCCGGATCAAATATCTCAGAGATCTTCGAGAACTCGAGTACCCTTCAAATGAGTTCAAATATCTCAGAGATCTTTGAGAACTTGAGTACCCATCAAATGAGTTCGCCAATATCAAGAGTACTCTGCCAAGATCCGTCCCTACTTTTCTTCCGCCATCTAGTTGTATGGCAAGACACCTTGTCTGACTATTCCTTAAAACTGACTTTGAGATGTGCTCTTGTTGGTACTGCTTCCTCCCGAGCCCAAACCAAGTTGAGAAATATAATTATCAAGAAAAACCCGCAAAGAAGTCGAACCTGTTCTTTTAAGATCAAGATACACCCGCAAGCAACTTCTCTATTTTTTTATCGAACCCCAGGACTTGCAGGTTCTAATTATTGCTTCTAAAGTCAATGGCTTAACATCGGCTATTCAATCTTTAGCTCCATGCACGGACCTGCACTGCTCTTTTCTTTAGATATCTAACTTTTTTATCTCGTTCTACTTTATAGCCTGATGCACTGCACCGGCTTTTAAAGTACCCGATGGATACCGACCTGCAGCCTAATGCACCACAAAGTACCCGATCATGTCGACTTGCAGCCCGATGTATCACATCGGCTTTCCTCACAGATACCCTGATTGTACTGGTCCATAGCCTGATGCATTACATTGGCTTCATCACTCGTCTTCCCACATGCTTGGGAAATATTTCTTGAGGTGTTGGCCATTGATGGCTACCGGAAATTTAACTCCATCCAATTCTTCAAGCATGTACGCATTCCCTGGTAGAGCTTGATTAACTCTATAAGGCCCATGACAATTCGGAGACCATTTACCATATGCCGCATCCTTAGTCCCCAATGGTAGCACCGCTTCCCATACTAAATCTCCAACTTGGAATTCCTTCGGTTTAACCTTCTTATTGTACGCGCGGGCTACCTTGGCCTTATTTTCCTTGATCTTTTCTAGCGACCAAAGCCTGAGTTCTGTAATGTCTTCCACATTATCGCTCATTAGTGCGGCATATTCTTCAGCAGTCAAATCATTCTGAAACTCTATCCGTCTTGAACCGGCCGTAATTTCCCATGGTAACACGGCCTCCTGCCCATACACCAAATGATATGGTGAAGTTCTTGTTGCCTCGTGGCATGACACACGATAAGCCCATAACGCTTCTGATAATACTTCATGCCAACACCGTGGGTGTTCATCAATCTTCCTTTTGATCAGCTTGATCAAGCTCTGATTGGACGCTTCGGTTTGTCCATTTGCTTGAGCGTAGTATGGAGATGACCTGATCAATTTAATCCCCGTGTCGGCAGCGAACTTTTTGAATTCATCAGATATAAACACCGACCCTCCATCCGTTGTAATAGTCTGAGGAATCCCAAACCTATGAATAACGTGTTCTGTGATGAAATTGATGACGTCCCTCGACGTTACTGACTTCATAGGAACAGCCTCTACCCACTTGGTGAAATAATCTGTGACGGCCAAAATAAACTGATGGCCTTTACTCGATGGAGGATTAATTTTACCGATCATGTCCATGCTCCATCCTCTGAATGGCCAAGGTTTGATGATAGGATTCATTGCTGATGCTGGTACTATTTGTATTTTCCCAAACCTCTGACAGGCCTGGCATCCTTTATTATACTTGAAGCAATCTTCCAGCATATCAGGCTAATAATATCCCGAGCGTCTAATCAACCACTTCATCTTGTGGGCTGATTGATGAGTACCACACGTACCTTCATGGACCTCATGTAGAAGCCGATTGGATTCAATCGGCCCCAAGCACTTGAGCAGTAGCCCCTCTAGAGTCCTGTAGAACAAGTCGTCCCCTACAAGACGTATTTCATAGCTTTGTAACATATCTTCTTAGGTGCCCCCCAATCCGGATCCTTCAAGTAATTGAAGATATCGGCTCTCCAATCCCCCTGATCCAGCAGGTTTATTGGGAAATCAGCTCCATCCGCCGTATCCTTGTAACCTGAAGCTATCTGGGCAAGATCATTGGCCTCAGAATTTTGTACTCTTGGTATCCAGTAGAAATTTATATATCTGAACCAGGCCATTAGCTCTCGGCACTGTCTCCACAAAGGAAACAACAACTCACTCTCACATTGGTACGTCTCCGTGAGCTGAGAGATGACCAGTTTTGAATCCCCAAAAACTTCTACTGCTTCTACTCCGGCCTCAAGAAGTAATTCCATACCTTTGTGCACCGCTTCATACTCGGTTAGATTATTAGTGCAAGGTGTTGGCAATCTGATTGAAAAGGAATATGTTGCCCCCCGAGGTGACACGAGCAAAATACCTATGCTAGAGCCATCTCCACAGACTGACCCGTCAAAATACATCACCCATGCATGGATGGAAAAAGCGCTGCTATGTCTGAGCTAGTCCTCTCTGCAACGAGGTCGGCCGACGCCTGCCCTTTGACTGCCTTTGCAGGTTGGTACCGGATATCAAACTCTGACAAAGCAAACATCCATTTACCGAGTCGGCCTTTTAACACTAGGGCCGACAACATATGCTTGATAACATCTGATTTGCAGATGACAATTTTCTCGGCGGAAAGCAGGATGTGGCGAAGTTTTGTACCGGTAAAGAATAGACAAAGGCATAGTTTCTCAATTTTGGGGTACCTTGTCTCTGCATCTAGCATCCTTCTGCTGAGATAAAAAACAACTCTCTCCTTGCCATCCTGCACTGGTACAATGACCGAAGCAATGGAAGTGTTACCTACTGATAGATAAACATAGAATGGCTTACCCTGCTGGGGTGAGACTAACACAGGCGGTTTGGATAAATATTCTTTGATATCTTCAAACCCTGTTGTTGCTCTGCCCCCTAGCGGAACTCGTCATTGGCTTTAATTTTTACCAACTCCATGAATGGCTCGATTCTTCCTGACAAATTGGAAATAAATCTCCTGACAAAATTGATCTTGCCAACGAGTTGTTGGAGTTCCTTCTTTGTAGTAGGTGGCACCATTGTTCTTACAGCTTGACTTTTTAGGCCGATCTCAATTCCTCGTTCATGAACCAAGAAACCCAAGAATTGACTAGCCGATACACCAAAGGCGCACTTTTTTGGATTCATTCTAAGCCCGAACTTCCTAGTTCGTTCCAAAACCCGCCGTAGACCTCCTAAATGCCCCTCAGCCGATGCAGATTTCACCACCACGTCAACAATGTAGATTTCCACAAGCTTGCCGATCAAGTCATGAAACATATAATTCATGGCCCGTTGCTATGTAGCACCAGCATTCTTTAGCCCAAAAGTCATTACCACATACTCGAATAACCCCACTGCACCTGGTACTCTGAATGCGGTCTTATGGATATCCTCTGGAGCCATAAAAATTTGGTTATAACCAGCGTTGCCATCCATGAAACTCAACATCTTGTGATCAGCAGCTGCATTAATCAATGTTTTCGACACCGGCATCGGGTACTCATCTTTTGGTGTAGCTCTGTTAAGATCTCTAAAGTCTACACAGACTCTCCACCGGCCATCCTTCTTCTGTACAGGCACAATGCTGGAAATCCATTCAGCATACCTGCATGTCCTGATGAAGCCTGCTTCTATCATCTTTTCGACTTCTTTCTTGACTTCCTCTAGTACTTCGGCCTTCATTTGCCGCGCTCGCTGCTGGAACGGCCGAAATCCTGGCTTAAGAGGGAGCTGATGCTCCACAATACTTCTGTCCAACCCAGGCATCTCAGTGTAATCCCAGGCAAAACAATCCGCATATTCTTTCAGCAACACTATCATCGGCTCTCGCAACTCTGGATTTAACTTCCTGCTGATAAATATTGGCCGTGGCTTATCCCCAGGACCAATGTCGACTTCTTCCAGCTCGTCAGCAGATGTAAACCTGTATCCTAGCTTCCCTTCATCCATTAGGTCGATACTACAACTAAATGATGAATATGAAATAAAGGGATTCGGCCAATCGCAGGGACCGGCCGACTTGTTCTTTTCATTAATTTGTACCATTATACAATCAACACATGGCCGGCTGCTCGAGCGGGCCTCTTTATAATGTAACATGGTGTGGCAGAACCAACCTAAATTATACCGGCTCAAGTACGTGAGTCCACCCCGAGGGCTCCAACGTGCTTCAAACGGTATAATCTCTTGGCCTGTCGGGTAACGTCCCGATAAACCACCGATACACAGGATCAAATAAGGTTACCTCACATGAAGGTGAGTCCAGAGATACAGTCACCATCATATTTTACATCACAGGGATTACATTACAAGAGTTTCCAAAAGCAGTACGAAGTTCCAAATTTAGAAAAGTTATTACAAACTGTTAGAGTTATGGTTTTTAGCAGCGAAAAAACATACGCGATGATTACAGCACGTCATCAAGATGGATGTCATGCTAAGCCCGGGCACGACATCACTCGGTATCACCAATGTTGGTCGGGGACGGATCCTATTCCACGGACCAATCATCTGGACGAACACAGGGCCAAAACAGGGGAAGAGTAGGGTCTTCAAAGGCTTTACCTGAAAAATATATAACTAGCAAGGCTGAGTATACTAATACTCAGCAAGGCTTACCCGGGATTGGGTATACTTTAGCCCATAACTAAACTCATGAAGGCAATATAAAGGCTCTGGGTTTATTTTCAGCTGAAAAGCAACAAAGAGTATAGTCTACTTTCAAGTTTTAGCTTTCAGATTCTAGTTTCATTAACCATTCTAGGTAAGCACCTATACTAAACAAGCAAGATAGAGATTATCATCCATCATGATTATTCCATGAACAATTACATCGTGAGAGGCGGACGATTCCTGAATCGAAATTCAACCTTGCAAGGTAAACCTAACACACATGCTTGGAATACCAATAGGGCGTTCCGAAGCAACCGTTTCCCTCATATTCCGGGTTATGGATCAGGGCCACCACAAGCGACTGCAGGACCGTATGCACACCAATTGTGCAGGACATACGTCTGTAGCGCGACTACAAAACCCGTATTTCCGTCTGCCATGCAGAACGTACTCCCACACGTCGGTGCGTGTAAACATAAAATAAAAGTCGAGTGGTGGAGACAAGTCCACTTGCCGGGCCAATCGGGTACTAGGCTTACCACTTACCATATTTCGCGGCATGTGGCTAGTACTTTCAAACGCTTAGCTACCACTACCACACATTTCGACCTTAACCACTTTTGACAAAACAGACAGGGTAAATCTCCAGGTCATGATACAGCACATGACACTGTCCATTATCCTTATAGTGGTTGCAGAATTGTAAACAAGCAACTCCTATATCGCGCGAGTGACAGAAAATCACCCGACTTTTACCGGTCCTATTTAGCAGAGCATCTAAGCGATGAGGACTCGGGTTCAATATATTGGTTCCTAAGATTCATGCATCTAGGGTTTCATTACAACTCCTAGACTTAATGCAAGATATAATATAAATAGACATAGATTGCAGTGTAAATAAAGTAGTGGGATATGTCCGGGGCTTGCCTTTACTGGTGGGACCGAAGTCAGGGATGTTAGTATTGTTATCTTCCGAACTTTGGTTTGGGGCTTGCGATATCCCTTGGTGACGTTCACTTGGTCTTCAGAAACATCCTCTACAGACTTCTGGGAGATCTTGTAAGTACCGTTTGCAGAAGTAGTCGTATCTACATGCAATGCAACATTTCATTCAAAGTGTGCACATAAGCTATTTTACCTTACGATAAAGTTGCAATTCAACATTCATTTAACATACTACTCACATAACAATTAGAAAGATCTGAACTAGACTTAGATAGAGCTTTAGGAGGACAACTAATTAAGATCGGCTATTTGTTGAAGACTCCAGCAGAGTCGATTGGAAACAAAAGGGGTTTAGCCGATAGAAAGGTACATCGATTTTCTAATTGATCGATGAAAGCATCGATTACTTTAGCAGAGGGATGATTCCTAAAGCAGTTGTGTCTTAACTGAGATGTGCTTAAGTGTTATCCTAGGTAACTAGGTGTGGTTGTATTGGTTTGATTACATCAGCACAACAATTGAGTGACGCACAGCCGATTGGAGTGTGGTTGAGGGTATGTGACCGATAGATATATAGCCGATCTCTCAGTCGATAAATCAGCTGATAGAAGTGTGCGGATAAGGAGGGGAAACTAAGGATTGATCGGCCATAACCGACATGGAAAACAACTAGAATCGAGAACCTTAAGATTGTGTGTACATCTCCGATACATCGACTATGTGCAGCTGATGTAGGACAGAACAAAAGAATTGTATCGGCAGTAGCCGACATTAGAAAGATAACGACCGTATCTGTGGCAGAACCAACCTGAATTATACCGGCTCAAGTACGCGAGTCCACTCCCGAGGGCTCCAACGTGCTTCAAACGGTATAATCCCTTGGCCTGTCGGGTAACGTCCCGATAAACCACCGATACACAGGATCAATAAGGTTACCTCACACGATGGTGAGTCCAGAGATACAATCACCATCACAATTTACATAATAGGGAATTACATTACAAGAGTTTATAAAAGTAGTACAAAGTTTCAAACCTAGAGAAAATAATACAAACCGTTTAAGCTATGATCTTTAGCAGCGGAAAACATACGCGATGATCTACAGCACGTCGACAAGACGGATGTCATGCTAAGCCCAGGCACGACATCACTCGGTATCACTAATGTTGGTCGGGGACGGATCCCATTCCACGGACCAACCTTCTGGAGGAGCACAGGGCCATGACAGGGAAAGAGTAGGGTCTTCAAAGGCTTTACCTGAAAAACATAAAACTAGCAAGGCTGAGTATACTAATACTCAGCAAGGCTTACCCGGGATTGGGTATACTTTAGCCCATAACTAGACTCATGAAGGCATTGTGAGGGCTCTGGGTTTATTTTCAGCTGAAAAGCAACAAAGAGTATGAACTACTTTCAAGTTTTAGCTTTCATCTTCTAGTTGAGTAT
This sequence comes from Panicum hallii, assembly GCF_002211085.1. Lineage (NCBI taxonomy): Eukaryota > Viridiplantae > Streptophyta > Magnoliopsida > Poales > Poaceae > Panicum > Panicum hallii. The sequence goes on from NC_038043.1 coordinate 16,849,687, forward strand.
TTATTCTAGATTAGCACCTACACTAAGCAAGCAAGGTAGTGATTATCATCCATCAAGATTATCCATCATTAGTTCCACTTCTTACTCAATGTGGTAAAAGGGATAAGCAGTCTCATACATCGTGAGAGGCGGACGATTCCTGAATCGAGATTCAACCTTGCAAGGTAAACCTAACACACACGCTTGGAACATCCACAGATCGTTCCGAAGCAACCGTTTACCTTTCATTCCGGGTCGTGGAACAGGCCACCACAAGCGACTTGCAGGACCGTACGCACACCCTATATGTGCAGGACATACGTCTGTAGCGCGACTACAAAACCCGTATTCCTGTCTGCCATGCAGAACGTACTCCCACAGGTCGGTGCGTGAAAAGAACCAAATTAATTGAGTGGTGGAAGGTATGTCCACTTGCCGGGCCGATTGGTTACTAGGCTTACCGCTTTACCATATTTCGCGGCATGTGGCTAGTACTGTTCAAACGCTTAGCCACCACTACCACACATATCGACCTTATCAACTTTTAACGAAACAGATAGGGTAAACTTCCAGGTCATGATACAGCACATGACCCAGTCCGTCGTCCTTATAGTGGTTGCAGAAATGTAAACATGTAACTCCTATGTCGCGCGAGTGACAGGAAATCACTCGACTTCTACCGGTCCTATTAGCGGAGCATCTATCCGATAAGGACTCGGGAGCATTACATTGGATTTCTAGGATTCATGCATCTAGGGTTTCACTTCAATTCCTAGACTTAATGCCAGATATAATATAGATAGACATAGATTGCAGTGTAAATAAAGTAATGGGATATGTCCGGGGCTTGCCTTTATTGGTGGGACTGAAGTAAAAAATGTCAATATCTTCCGAACTTTGGTTCGGGGCTTCAGTTAATCCCTTGATGACGTTTATTTGGTTTTCAGGAACATCCTCTGTAGACTCCGGGGAGATCTCGTAGGTACTGTTGCCGAAGTAATCGTATCTACATGCAATGCAACATTTCATTCAAAGTGTGCACATAAAACTACCTTACTTCACAATTCAATTGCAAACCAGCATTCATACAACATACTATTCACATATCAACCAAAAAGATCTGAACTAAACCTAGATAGAGCTTTAGGGGGGAACAACTAACTAGAATCGGCTACTCGTTCAAGATTACAACAGAGCCGATTGGAAACAATAGAGGTTTAGACGATGGAAAGGTGCATCGTGTTCCTAGATGATCGATGAAAGCATCGATTACTTTAACAGAGGGATGATTCCTAAAGCCGTTGTCTTAATTGAGATGTGCTTAAGTGTTATTCTAAGTAACTAAGTGTGGTTATATCGACTCGATTACGTCAGTACAACAATTGAGTGACGTATAGCCGAATGGAGTGTAGTTAAGGGTATATGACCGATAAGTATAAAGCCGACCTCTCAGTCGATAAATCGACCGATAGAAGTGTGTGAATAAGGATGGGGAAAACTAAGGATTGATCGGCCATATTTGACCGATACGGAAAACGACTAGAATCGGCTTGGATCAGCCGATAGTAAGAATCTTAAGATCGTGTGTGCACCTTAAGTTGATCGGCTATGTGATAGCCGATGTAGGGCGGAACAACAGAATGTTACCGGCAGTAGCCGATACTAGAAAGATATCAACCGTTTCAGCTAACCAGCCGATGGTAGAAGCATCGACTGACAGCTGTTACACAGGAACATTATATACTTAAAGAAAACAGATGCCAAGTGGCTGGGTTGATAACCTGCCACTAAAGTATAACTGTCAAGACGTATTAGCTAAGCAGTAGATGCACACAGACTGACAAGGATCTATATACGACAAGGAACTTAAGGAAACAGCAATCAAGATGAGGACAATATCTTGATGGTAGGGACATGAGCTCTAGGGTGATACGATTAACTAACTGTCACACTTCTCCACTTAAAACATACACCCTATAATTTATCTTCCAGCTACAACACATGCATACAATATAAGGTACAAACAAAGTATTCATTCTCTAACATTTGACCTAAACCACACATCAAAGACTTTCACTCAAGATCACAACATAAAACTTGTAGGTTTCGACTTAGTGTTTCAAACGAAACTGATTTTACATTTTTATGAACTTTCTACGAGAATCTATGAAATGTAGAAGTTCATCGATTTGAAATAAAGAAAAGTCTGGAAACCTTACAGAAAACACCCTAGAATTTTCTAAAACGAAGCAATTAAGTCCCTAGTCCGGGAAATTAGATAACAGGAAATTAATGGCGATATCCCGGCAAAGGAGTCGCCGGCATTAGAAAGATTCAATGAATCAGGGCAAACCTTGGGGTAGCCTTGGTTACGAAGAAGAACACGCGGAAAGTGAATTCCCGCGGTGAACAGGATCGGCGAAGAGAAAAGCTCGACGATGATGAGATTTCGTGGATGACGAAGGAGTCTGCCGGGAAATGGTTGCCATGGGTGGAAGATGGCCTGTTATCTTGTACACGCACGCGCTTGCTGAATCGAGTCGAGCCGGCCACTGACAAACACTTCCGCTCGCACTAGCGAACGCGCCAGTTCAATTCCGCTCGGACCTCCGGGTCTTGCAACTCCGCCGTCCTCTCCACTTGTTGCGACGCCCTCTGGTTTGACCTACCACCGTCGCCGGTCTTGCGTTGCACGTCAAACCCGTGTCACATTGCTCCCGCCTCGACTTCCGTATAGATGAAGGGAGCTCGTCGTACCTGGCCACACCGCATCTCCCTCATACTCGTCATGCCCGACCACTGCCTTCGCTCCGCGGCTTCTCTTTCGATTCGCCATGCCATACTCGTAGCCGCATCACTATCTGTGGCCTCCGCCGCCCCACGTTGAGCACTCAACGTGGTCAAACCCTGGAAGGAAGCCCTGGATGTCATGCTGTTTGCAGACCAGCTGCTGTCAAACCCACGCCGCTGTTTCCGCCTCGATCACCTCGTGCTGCTGCTCTTCTTCCCCCTCATCTGCTGGACCTGCGTCGCCTCGGCCTTGTCGCGCTGCATCTGTACATCGTTGCTCTGCTCACCCTCGCAACATCTGCCCGACGACGTCTTGCACCCTTGACGCCTCGCCCGACAGCAGGACCCTCGCGTTCTTCAACACTACGCGCGTCAGCGCGATTCTCTGCCCGCCCGACAACTGCACTGGACCGCGCCGCTCTGCACGTTCTGCCGGTCTTGTGGCTCGGGCTCACCCACGTCCGCGCCGCTGATTCCCGAGTCTGTTCCAATACTTCGGCGCCACGGCCGTTCACCCGCGTCAACGCCCCGCGCACGCCGTCGCCTACTCGCGCGCCTCCGTTCGCGAGCCGCAGCCGGCCACCGTGGTGCCGTCGCTCGCCCGCCCGAACCGCAGCCGTTCCGCACTGGCTCGCCCCCGCGCAGCGCCGCCCTACTCGCTCAGCTCGGGCCTGCGCGCGCCCGCATACCCGGCTCCCGCTCGCGCCATCTCCACGCCGCGCACGCCTGCTGCCTGCGCGCGCTCCACACACCACCCTCCAGCGCCTGCCTCCGTCGGTGCCGCTCCACACCCGTGCTCTCCAGCTTCCAGACGCCGCTCGCCTAGCGCGCCAGCACCGAGCCGCGCGCCCTGCGCGCCCGCGTCGCCTCGCCCAGCTCCAACCGCGGCCGCCTCTCCAGCTCGCCTGCGCGCTAGCTTCCCCAGCGCCGGCCCGCTCCTCACGCTGGCGCCCGCTGACTTCCGCGCGCGCTCGCGCCTGTGCTCGCCCAGGCCCGCCGCTTACTGCTCCCGAGCCGCGCGCCGCCTTGGCTCGGCGCCCGCCGTCGCCTGCCCGCTCAGCGCTCGCACGCGCGCGCCCCCGGGCCGCTGCCCCTGCCTGCGCTTGAGCCGCGCGCCGCGCGCCTCACCCGTCTGGGCCCAGCTGGCCTGGGCCGCGCGCTGCTCCCGCGCCGCCAGCGCCGCTGCCGCCAGCCGAGCCGTGCCTGATCCAGCCCCGCCTCGCGCGCCTATGCGCACGCGCCTGCGCCTCCTCCCCCGCTTGCTCTGCCGCCTGCACACTCGCTTGGCCCAACGCCTGATGGAGAAGAGGAAGGGAAAACGGGATTTTACAGAGCATGTGCCGGTGGGGAAGGAAAAAGAACAGAGGCGTCAGGATAAGGAAGAAGAGAAAAGAAAGATAAATGGACTTTCCCAAGGGCTTATACATAATTATAGAAAACTGCAGGGACTTGTTTGTAAAACAAAATTTCCCACTGATTTAAAACCCGAATGAAGAAATGCCCAAAACGAAAGTTGGAGAGTTTTTCAAACTCTACAACATTGCTTTAGGGCTCAAGTTCAAAAACTCAAAATTTGTATCTTTACACGTGAATCTTTGAACAAAAGTCGGATTTGTATTGCTTTTGTCCTAAAGAATGAAACTTTATAAAATTCAGGACCTAAATGCAAGCATTTATGACACGTCATGATGACGGGATAGACTTGTCATAATCACTGGATAGACGTGTCATGATGACTTGCACTTTTACACTTTAGCCCTGAGTAAACGTGAAAGTTACTTTTGTAAATCAAACATTTGCATAAAAGGACTTGTACTTTTATAAAATCACATAAATACCCTTATTTTTACCACTTTACCCAAAAATTTTACCCATTTCAACATACACATTTAAAATGAAACTTTTGGATAAATAATATTTATTTTTACAAGACATAAAATAAGAAAAACATGTTTACAAAACCACCTTTCACTTATTTCGAAATTACTTCCCATCCAAACATATTTTGCAAAAACAACCCTAGGTTTTTCTGTAATTACACAAATACCCTTTTTACTTGCACTTTAAATTTTCAAAAGCTTCACACAAACACACACAAGCTTTACGGTAACAAACACATATTTCACACTAACAAAATATATGTCTAGCATTACAAATACACGACCTGTCACAGTATCAGCTAACCAGCCGATGGTAGAAGCATATCAAAAGAAATGCATCGGCCGACAGCTGTTACACAGAAACACCATAGACTCAAAGGAAACGGATGCTTAGCGGCTGAGCTGATAGCCGACGCTGAAGCATAGCTGCAGAGATGTATCAGCTAAGCAGCAGATACACATGAACTAACAAGGATCCTTATACGAAAAGGACTTTAAGGAAACGGTAATCAAGACAAGGACAATGTCTTGATGGCAAGGATATGAGCACCCGTGTGAAAAGATTAACTAAATATCACACATCTCTATTTAAGACATATATCCTATGACTTACTTTTCAGCTATAACACAAGCATACAATATAAGGTACAATAAAGCATTCATTCCCTAATAGTTAACCTAGACCACAAATCAATGACTTTCAACTCAAGATCACAATATAAAACTTGTAGATTTTGACCTAAGAATTCAAACAAAACTGATTTTGTATTTTTATGAACTTCTTATGAAATTCCATGAAAAGTGGAAGTTCACTGATTTGAAACAAAGAAGGTTCTAGGAATTTTACAGAGAACACCCTAGAACTTTCTAAATCGAAGCAATTAAGTCCCTGGTCGGGAAAAACAGAGAACAGGAAGATAACAATGATATTCCGGCAAAGGGGTCGCCGGCACTAGGAAGATTCAGTGGATCAGGGCAAACCTTGGAGTAGCCTTAATTGTGGAGGAGAACGGGTGGAAAGTGAATTTCCCGTGGTGAACAGGATCAGCAATGAGAAGAGCTCGATGGTGACGAGGTTCTGTGGGTGATGAAGAAGCTTGCCGGGAATTGCAATGGGTGGAAGGTAACCGGAGAGATATTCCTCACGTGATCCGTGGCGACGATAGTTCACGTTGCCACGGCGATGATGTTTCAGCGAAGGGATCCGAAGAGGCTCGATATGAGGGTTCACGAGCTTTCTTGAGTTGTTGTAGTCTTGCTCGGACGATTGGTGAGGAATAGGAGTTGCTGGATGTAGTGGACCATAGGACAAGACAATGGAACCGGGTTGGTTCGTTAAGCCGACTCCTCCGTGAACCTCAGGGTTCTCCTGTTCACGGGCTGAGCCTCCGCTGCTCACGCACGTGTGATGCCAAAGCATGGCCGGTCGAACGCTCCTGCTCGTACAAGAAGAAATCCTCTTCGACCTGATTGCTCCTGTGCGTGCACTGCCGGCACGCCTGCGCAGCCACCCGCAGGGCCGCCGCTTCCGTTTCGCTTTCACACCACTGGCCCCCAACCCGCTTGTGCGTGGTCTGTTGCCTTGCACGCGCACTCGCCTGCAGAATCAAGCCGGGCCAGCTGTCAGTCCTGCGCCGCGCGTCGGACCCGCGTCGCGCTGCTCCTGCCTCGACTTCCATATTCGCTTCGCCGCACCACAGTTGCCCCCTCTGTGCGGGTCCGCACCGAGCCGCCGCGCTCATCCGACTCCATCCGCTCCACGTACGGTGGGTTGTTCGTGTCCGCCGGCCGCATCAGCACGTAGTCCTTCACTTCACGCGCAGCAGCCAGACCCGTCAGAGCTCGAACACACGCGTGCCTGCATGCCGTCGCTCTGCACGGCTTCTCCTCCTCCACGCCATTGCCGGACCCATGGGTCCCGGCCTTGCCGTGCCGTTTTAGCACTCGCACACGCATTCCAGCGCTGCTCGCGCCGCCCCACAGCCTGCGTCGCCGCCAGCCACTCGCTCAGGCACGCGCGCCTGCTGCTTCACCCGCTCCAGCGCCGCCCGCGCGCTCCGCACGACACCCGCATCCGTGCTGTGCCGCACGCCAGCCTCCATGCCCGCTCAAGCCGCCGGCTCTCGCGCACGCCCGCAAACTCCCGCGCCTGCCGCGCGCGCCGTTCCCGAGCCACGCCCGCTGCCTGAAGCCGCGTACGCCGCGCCCGCCTGTGCTGCGCCACCATGCCGCGCCTGAGCTGCCCGCCGTGAGCTGCAGCCGCCCGCGCGCCTGGATCCGCGCCGTCGCCTGGAGCCACAGTCGCGCCGCCGGCCTGCCGCCCGCACTGCCCAGCGCCCGAGCCGTGCTCCGCTTGCGCGCCGCTCGGGTCCGCCTGCGCGCCGCTCGGGTCCACCAGCGCTGCTCACGCGGACCCGCCCGCGCCAGCGCCGCGCGCCTGCGCTCGCCCCGCGTCGCAGCCGCTTGCGCCAGCGAGCCGCTCGCCCCAGCGCCAGCTGCTGCCTCCGCCCGCGCGCGCGTCTGCGCGCTCGCGCCGCAGCCGCTGCCGCCAGCCACGCCGCGCCGCGCCGCGCGCCTGCGTCCCGCCACCGGCCGAGCCGCGGCTAGCGCCCGAGCCGCCGCCCCGGGCTAGGTTGAGGAGAGAGAGAGGGGAAAATGGGATGGGGATAAGGAGGAAGCCAGGGAGAAGTATGCCAACGGTGGGGAAAAGGAGGAAGGCACCAGAGAGAAGAGAACAGAGGAGAAGGAGAATTAGAACTTCTCAAGGACTTATGCATAATTTTAGAAAACTGCAGGGATCTTTCTTTAAAGCATAATTTTTCATCAATCTAAAACCCTAATGAAGAAATGCCCAAAACGAAAGTTGGAGAGTTTTTCAAACTCTACAACATTGCTTTAGGGCCCAAGTTCAAAAACTCAAAATTTATATCTTTACACATGAAATTTTGAACAAAAGTTGGATTTGAATTACTTTTGTCCTAAAGAGCATAACTTTATAAAATTCAGGACCTAAATGCAAGCATTTATGACACGTCATGATGACGGGATAAACTCGTCATAATGATTGGATAGACATGTCATGATGACTTGCACCTTTTACACTTTAGTCCTAAGTAATTTTGAAAGTTACTTTTGTAAATCAAATATTTTCATAAAAGGACTTGTACTTTTATAAAATCATATAAATACCCTTATTTTCACAGGTTTACCCAAAATTTTTACACACTTCAACACATACATTTTCAAATGCAGCTTTTGGATAACATATATTTTTTTACAGGGGATAAAATAAGAAAAAGCATGGTTACAAAACCACCCTTCACTTATTTTGAAGTTACCCCTCATCCAAATACATTTTGCAAAAACAACCCTAGGTTTTTCTGTAATTACAAAAATACTTTTTTTACTTGTACTTTTAAATTCTGAAAAGTTTCACATAAACACAGACAAGCTTTACACTAACAAACACATACTTCACACTAACAAATTATATACCTAGCTTACAGGTTCATGAACTGTCACACATGGATGACAAAAACAATTCAATTCTTATTTTTTGGGGCCGATCGCAAGGATCGGCCTCTCCTGTTACCTTGGTACGGACTAACTGTGGCACCCCTTCTACTCCGTAAGGCCAGTGGATAAGATCAGCCTCACCCCATTTTTTGTAGCTTCCACACGGTCGCAACCTTCCAAGCTAATCCCTGATATAGGCTCCTGGTCTGTTGCCTTGCACGCGCACTCGCCTGCAGAATCAAGCCGGGCCAGCTGTCAGTCCTGCGCCGCGCGTCGGATCCGCGTCGCGCTGCTCCTGCCTCGACTTCCATATTCGCTTCGCCGCACCACAGTTGCCCCCTCTGTGCGGGTCCGCGCCGAGCCGCCGCGCTCATCCGACTCCATCCGCTCCACGTACGGTGGGTTGTTCGTGTCCGCCGGCCGCATCAGCACGTAGTCCTTCACTTCACGCGCAGCAGCCAGACCCGTCAGAGCTCGAACACACGCGTGCCTGCATGCCGTCGCTCTGCACGGCTTCTCCTCCTCCACGCCATTGCCGGACCCATGGGTCCCGGCCTTGCCGTGCTGTTTTAGCACTCGCACACGCATTCCAGCGCTGCTCGCGCCGCCCCACAGCCTGCGTCGCCGCCAGCCACTCGCTCGGGCACGCGCGCCTGCTGCTTCACCCGCTCCAGCGCCGCCCGCGCGCTCCGCACGACACCCGCATCCGTGCTGTGCCGCACGCCAGCCTCCGTGCCCGTTCAAGCCGCCGGCTCTCGCGCACGCCCGCAAACTCCCGCGCCTGCCGCGCGCGCCGGTCCCGAGCCACGCCCGCTGCCTGAAGCCGCGTACGCCGCGCCCGCCTGTGCTGCGCCACCACGCCGCGCCTGAGCCGCCCGCCGCGAGCTGCAGCCGCCTGCGCGCCTGGATCCGCGCCGTCGCCTGGAGCCACAGTCGCGCCGCCGGCCTGCCGCCCGCACTGCCCAGCGCCCGAGCCGTGCTCCGCCTGCGCGCTGCTCGGGTCCGCCTGCGCGCCGCTCGGGTCCACCAGCGCTGCTCACGCGGACCCGCCCGCGCCAGCGCCGCGCGCCTGCGCTCGCCCCGCGTCGCAGCCGCTTGCGCCAGCGAGCCGATCGCCCCAGCGCCAGCTGCTGCCTCCGCCCGCGCGCGCGTCTGCGCGCTCACGCCGCATCCGCTGCCGCCAGCCACGCCGCGCCGCGCGCCTGCGTCCCGCCACCGGCCGAGCCGCGGCTAGCGCCCGAGCCGCCGCCCCGGGCTAGGTTGAGGAGAGAGAGAGGGGAAAATGGGATGGGGATAAGGAGGAAGCCAGGGAGAAGTATGCCAACGGTGGGGAAAAGGAGGAAGGCACCAGAGAGAAGAGAACAGAGGAGAAGGAGAATTAGAACTTCCCAAGGACTTATGCATAATTTTAGAAAACTGCAGGGATCTTTCTTTAAAGCATAATTTTTCATCAATCTAAAACCCTAATGAAGAAATGCCCAAAACGAAAGTTGGAGAGTTTTTCAAACTCTACAACATTGCTTTAGGGCCCAAGTTCAAAAACTCAAAATTTATATCTTTACACATGAAATTTTGAACAAAAGTTGGATTTGAATTACTTTTGTCCTAAAGAGCATAACTTTATAAAATTCAGGACCTAAATGCAAGCATTTATGACACGTCATGATGACGGGATAGACTCGTCATAATGATTGGATAGACATGTCATGATGACTTGCACCTTTTACACTTTAGTCCTAAGTAATTTTGAAAGTTACTTTTGTAAATCAAATATTTTCATAAAAGGACTTGTACTTTTATAAAATCATATAAATACCCTTATTTTCACAGGTTTACCCAAAATTTTTACACACTTCAACACATACATTTTCAAATGCAGCTTTTGGATAACATATATTTTTTTACAGGGGATAAAATAAGAAAAAGCATGGTTACAAAACCACCCTTCACTTATTTTGAAGTTACCCCTCATCCAAATACATTTTGCAAAAACAACCCTAGGTTTTTCTGTAATTACAAAAATACTTTTTTTACTTGCACTTTTAAATTCTGAAAAGTTTCACATAAACACAGACAAGCTTTACACTAACAAACACATACTTCACACTAACAAATTATATACCTAGCTTACAGGTTCATGAACTGTCACACATGGATGACAAAAACAATTCAATTCTTATTTTTTGGGGCCGATCGCAAGGATCGGCCTCTCCTGTTACCTTGGTACGGACTAACTGTGGCACCCCTTCTACTCCGTAAGGCCAGTGGATAAGATCAGCCTCACCCCATTTTTTGTAGCTTCCACACGGTCGCAACCTTCCAAGCTAATCCCTGATATAGGCTCCTGGTCTTCTGTGTCCCAGACACTCATGGCAGCATGTGAAACTTCAACAGAATCATCCGCATGGACTACTTCTACTTCATCTCCATCCCATTGAATTAGACACTGATGCATCGTAGAAGGGATACAGCAATTGGCATGGATCCAATCTCTCCCAAGTAGGATGGTGTACGAGCCCTTGCTGTTGACAACAACAAATGAAGTAGGGACGGTCTTGCCTCCTATCGTCAAATCCACGCTGAGGACTCCTTGTGCTTCCGAAGTTTGTCCATTGAAGTCGCTTAACGTGATGTTGGTTTTAATCAGATCTCCAATAGAATGCCCCAACCGGCACAGCACTGCATACAACATTATGTTAACCGCCGCTCCTGTGTCGACTAGCATCCTGCTGGCAAGCTGGCCGTTTATGTACCCCTTGAGATATAAAGCCTTGAGGAGCCTGTAATTCTTCTCTCGGGGTTTCTCAAATATGACTGGCCGTGGCCCCAAGTCAAGCTGAGCTACTGGCACTTCCTCATGGCCTGGTGCATGAAACTCTGCAGGGAGAACAAACACGATGTGTGCATCAGCCGATGTCTTCACATCGGCTTTCGACTTCTTGGGTCGCCATACCTTCCTAGAGGAACTCACCTCTGCTTTTTGGGGACGGTGAACTTTCTCAGCCAAATCTTGTCGTGCCTTCCTTAGTGTTTCCAAATATTGGGCCTCGGCTTCTTCCAGGCTGCGCAACCGCTGCACCCTCCGCTTCTGGGACCGGTTAAGCCCATCAGGGCACCAGCGTGGTTGGTGATACTTGTCGTGCTCATCTTCTGAATTTCCCCCTGTGCGTGTTGACTTGGCTTGTCCATGGCGGGGCTGCTCTGGTCTCAAATGCTGAAAAACTGAGGCATTTCTTGCATCTCGCTTCTGGAACTTGCACTCTGGACAATCCTCAAGGGTGGGTAGTCGTTTCATACCAGAATCCCAACAGTATCTGAAGAACGGGCAATGCCAATGATCTCGCGTATCCTCCTGCTTCTTGAGGCGTTTCCCAGTGCGCTGCTCGTATTCTTCTTCTTCAGTCTCGCGTTGGAGATGCTATTGATACTGATACTGGTATTTTCTCAGAAGATGAGAGGAAACTGGTCATTGATTCCTAACGTGCCTGACCTGTTCTTCGGTGATATAGTCCCTTTCTTCTTTTTGGGGCCGATCGCGGGAATCGGCCTCTTGCTTCCTTGCATGCTGACTTGATGTATGTCCTGCCATGTTAATACCGAGCGTAAAATCTAGCTGACGACGCGTTGATCGGTCGTACCCTTCCACCATATTTACGTTCGGGAACGGTTGAGTATCAACCTTCATGGCGTACTGCCCTAAGATTAATCGGCCTTGCTCAATAGCCGATTGTATCTATCGCCAGAGTTCCTTGCAGTCTCTGGTACCGTGAGTGAAAGAATTATGCCACTTGCAGTATGATCTCCCCTGGAGCTCCTGAGCTATTGGGATCTTGCAACCTTCAGGGAACTTCAACTGCTTCTCCTTCAAGAGTAAGTCAAATATCTGCTCGACTTTGCTCACATCAAAATCAAATCCTTTCGAAGGACCCTGTTGTTTCACCCACTTGTAGGGCACAGGCTTTGCCTCCCGTGCCCACTCCACAACTGCAATCTCTTGGTCATCCCCAGAATCTTTGGAGTCTTCAGCGTCAACCATTACTACTTGATGTTTGAACTTGTCTTGGTATAATTCCGGGTGTCATTGCTCGTATACTATCATCTTTTGTACCAGATGTGCCAAAGAGTTGAACTCCAGCTGGAAAGCCAGATCTCTGATCGGTTTTACCAATCCCAAAAATGCCAATTCGAGTAGCACCGGTTCTTAACTTCTCTGAAATGCTGGATGTATTTCGCCACCGTTTCTTCTCGCTTCTGGTGGACCTGTGCCAAATTAGCAATCCCAGCTTCTGCAGCCTCTGAATGATATTGTATATGGAATTGTTTCTCTAGCTGCTTCCAGGTGCGGATAGAATCAAGACCCAATGATGTGTACCATCCAAAAGCCAGCCCTGTGAGAGACTGTGAGAAAAACCTCACTCGCAATGGATCCGACACCAAAATCATCCCTAGCTGCGCTAGATACCGCTCACATGCTCTATGGAGCTGGATCCTTCCTTTCCGCTGAACTTGGTAAACTTGGGCAGCCGGTACTTGGGCGGCAGAGGAATCAAGTCGTACTCGCTTGGATATGGCTTGGTGTAGCCGATCGCTCGCCTTCTTGGGAGAATGCCAAATTGATCTCTCAAAATGGCACTAATCTGATCTACTGTATGAACTTCTGGGGCCGAGTGCGTACCTTCATGACTCGGCCCTGTCGCATAAGTAGCCAACCATGCCTGTTTGTCAGCATTGACTATAGATGTTCCTCCAGTTGTTCTCTGCATGGGTTGCGCCGGGTTACCACCATCTGGTATATACGCACAAACATATCCATACGGTACCTCCTTGGGGAGTTCACTGAAGAATTGGTAATCAGCAGGGTCACCTCCCACCTTATATATGACATATGCCGGAGGATTATATTGCTCTAGGGCTGCAAATGCGTAAGGCACTGGTGGTCTGGCTTGAGAGGGCAACTCCCCTTTGTGACTCCCTAAAGCAGGTCCTGTTGGAGAGTACTGATGTTTCATAATTTCCTGCACCACACGTACCGCGACGCGCTCAAGGGTGTTCACCAAACTCTCAGAATGTCGATGTAACGAATGAGCCACCATGTAGTTGACTTCCTGGCGGAGAGCTCGTGTGCGTTCTTCCATAGGAGTGGATAGATCCACTTCGTCGAGTGCACCTTCAGATGAAAATCCCTTCCATCTGATGCCATGGTGACAGGTTCTTTCAAATGAGCCGATGAGATCGGCTTCAAAGGCAGCCTTTATTTCATTATACCTTTACTTGTGCTCATCAGACAACTCTTCAAAAGTAATCGGGTTCTTGTTCGGCATCTTGACAACGAAAGTCGATGAAGCCGAAGAAAATGATGCAGCCGATTGTAGTCGATGTAGTCGAAGGAAGTAGTCAATGTAGTCGAAGGAAGTAGTCGATGTAGTCGATGAAGTCGATGATGTCGATGATGTCGATGAGGTCCCACTGGGTGTGCCAGAATGTGTTGTCGGTCAAAACCCACCGGCGAGCAGCGACACGCAACACGAGGAGCCGGGAGGCTCCCAGGACTGCTGGTGGGTCCCGGTCCCTCGGTCAACGGCCCAGAAGTCCGGCACATGCCCTGGCTTGGTGAAGTGCTAGGCATGCCACCTGATCTATACCTGATCAGGAAGGTGTAGAAGTCATTATCAGTTATTTTCCTGCATGCACAGCCACGTCAAACATTAGTTCGAGCCACGACCGGCTCTTAACATGACTCCCAGGATCGGCTAGAAGAGCCGATGGAGCCTCTGCACTGGGTCGGACCTATCTTTGTACCAGATTGGACCTTCGAGTAGCCCTCAGAATCGGATAAAAGAAGCCGATTGCACCCGTTTAACAGATCGGATTTATTAGTATTCAAATACTCGTACAAATCCGATAGAAAGGATAAAAGCATGCTCTGTAATCACCAAGCTTATCCAATCTACGACAGTAAAAGTCTTCACCGTATGACCGGAACATCCTACGTGTGGTTAAGCCTAACAAACATGAAAGATAACAAGACGCTAACCTAAAAAGAGGCCTAAAAACCAACTAACAAGTCGATTCCCGGAACAATCCCTCCTTAGATTACCATAAAGCACCAATCATGCAGCCGGAACATTTAACCCATTTGAAGGGCCTAATCATACAAATATTAAACCGAATTCTTATAATGCAAAGAACTACCGTAATAGATTAGATCTACTAAGCGATAATAGAGCAAAGGTGTTGCCCTTGCACCCGAAATCACGTACAAGGGCAACTAAATGATTACGAACAGCAAGCAGAACATAGATGGACTATTCGAGACTAACGCAGTACATAATCATTTAAGATAACTAGTGTTACTCGCCATCAACAATGCTTCAGTACGAGAAACACAAAGATATGCAGATAAACGCAACGCTGCTCCGATCATGCGAAACATGACCGGAGCAGCATGTCGATTACCTGGAGAAAGCCCTCGAGGAAGGGGTGGCGGTGCGCCAAGAGTTTGTTGTGAATGTTGGATATATCTTTATTGAATCTCACGATACATATTTATAGTCTGGAGACTTGATCTTTTCTAACTAACCATAACTGATTACGATACAATCTCTAACTTACTATATTTAAACTATCCTTACTAGATACATGGCCATCTCGGCCCTTGACATGTTCGCACAGAAGCCGATTCGCATATCATTACGATGATTTCCTTCAGCCCATGTTGCTCTCGGCCCATCCCTTGGCCCAGTCAAATTATGGCGATAATAGCATGATAGCCCGCGTACTAGCACAGGTGATTGAAAGCCTGTGTGTATTGAAGTACAATGCGGTTTCCTTGGGTCAGTGCTAGAAATTCATTGAGCTTTCGCTTAATGAGTCCTTCCGGGATATGGTGCGCTCTAAAGGCGGCCTTGAATTCTTCCCAAGTGACAACATGTCCCTCCAGTTGCATAGCATAGTAGTTGTCCCACCAAATGCGAGCAGTACCACGAAGCTGTTGGGTTGCGAAGAGAGTTTTGTTTGCCTCGGAACATGGGACGGAGAGTAATGCAAACTTAGACTCGATGGTATGAAACCATGCATCTGCATCCAGGGGGTCTTCAGTCTTATGGAAGAGCGGGGGCTACGTACTGAAGAAATCCTGATAACCAGCCGATGGATGTTCTTCACGTCCACGTTGAGGAGAACGGAACTGATGTTGCTGGGCCTGCGCTAGCATATCCAGGAGTTCGGTCTGACGGGCCATCACTTCCGCTAGATTTGGCGGTGGCAGAGGTGGGTGTTGTGAACCACTAGCCTGGTCTTGTCTAAATCCCTCCGGGGTTCCGCGCATAGCGCCAACCATCTGAAATATAGAAGTTGTGCATTAGCATTCACCAATACTTGCTTCTACTTTCAGAAATCATATGGTACCCAAAATAACACATACTGAAATAGTGCCAGGGAATAAATCCAAATCACAAAGTATTAACTCAACAATTCAAACAGCAACTCAGATTTACATTACCCACTGAAACTTATTCCATCTTACATCACATTGTTTCTCACTACAAACCAAACCGTACATAGGTTTGCTACATATACTACAACAAGTGGCTTGTAGGTCATCTAACTACTCACTCCCATGTCACACTAAGTTACACTATATACACCTAGGATGTCGTCAACTCCAACGAAACTAAAGATCATCAAAGTTGCCCACGGATGACTGACTGCCAGAAGAGGAATGATGGGGACTAAGAATAGGATCTCCATGCTCAGAGTCAATCTCGGAGACTCCTTTGACTTCTTCAGGGTCTTCTTCTTCTCTTTCACTCTCAAACTCATCAACATCAGGATGCGCTGGTTGCTCATGAAGCATGTTGATATGGTCAATAGCTTGGCCAAGATTAAGGTTGAGCTCGTGAACGTGTTCCTGGAGGAAGTCAATGACAGTGTCGCGCTGGACAATGAGAGCATCACTCTCAACAATATGTTCTTCTCGATGCTGAATGGTTTCTTCCCGTTGCGTCATAACCTCTTCCTTGGCCGTGACAGTGGCTTGGAGTTCCTCAATCTGCGTATTCTGCCGGCCAACCTGATTACGATACCCTTGGGCTATATTGGTCAATCGATATATACTGTGCTGCTGAAGTGTCTGGTAGTGGTACTGTGCATTCATGAATCTGACCGCCGTGCGTAGAGTCTCTCCAGCCAGACTTCCCAATAAGTGGTTGCAGTATGTCACCTTGAAAGTCCATTCTGGATCATGAGAATCCATTGCAGGGAATAAGCCGATAGGATGCCCTGCAACTTTCTCAGGATGCAGATCGCAAAAGACGTGGATAGCTTCCATAGCTGCTACTTCCAAAGTATCAGCAAGACGATGGCCAACCACATTAACTTCAATGGGCTGCCACAGAGATAAAGTAGGGTGCGGAGGAACAGTCATCTTCACCCTGCAACGAGGAATGCCTTCTTCATCATATTCTACTCCATCATAAGGTGGAGGCTCGGTGTAGCCAAACATCTGAAGAGACTCTCACAAAAGACGAGGAAAACCCTCCCAATGCAAAGCATTGGTATGAGCGTGTCCTGCGGAATCCCAAAAGAACCTTGGAAGCTCTGCCATCTGAAACAAGGATTCAAACGGTGAGATTACAAGTTTTCAACCATACACCTTGAGAAGACTGCGGATAAAAGTGAGTTAGACTTATGGAGTGACTTGAATGCAGCTATCCTGCTAAGAACTCACAAGGTAAAAGAAACAAGATGACCTATTCAGATAACAACAGAATATAAAAATCAGAGGATTGTTCTAGATCTTGAGAAGAAAATGATAAAGGTCGAAACACTATAACCTAAGGCTGTTGGTATGACTATTTCAAGGCTGCACTAGTGACTAACAACACTCTAGACATCATTAAACAACAAACCATGCCACTCATTCAATCGAATCAAGGATTATGCATGCATGTGCTACGCGTCCTCACAACTCAAAATAATTACCAAATATGTTTGGACTTACGTGATTAGTTTCGGTGGCACAATATGTTCGTCTCTCCCTATAATAGCTAGTCGGATATCCTTATTCATCTTAACCTATTTAACCGTGGTTAGCGTACCTGCAGAAAACCACAATATATATGAACCTTCCATGCCAGCATTCATGAAAACATCCTCAAACATTACTGTTCACTATAGAAACAGCATCTGTACAATTACCGCCGTACAGGCAACGTTAGCATACATTATCGAAACAACGTATTCACGGGGGTACCGCAAATTGCGGGGGTATTGCTGTTCATACCCTGTGCCTAACCATATACTCCCAATATAGTCAACCGAAGTTGGTACATTGGCAGTATCTCAAGTAGGCCACTGCTTGAGAAACAGCATTCGGTTCGCATCACCGACGGGAAGGCTAACTCCCCAGTTAGCTGAGGATCCTTAACTTCTTACCTCACCATCGAAGGTGTCGTTACAGAAAGTAAAGTTGGGTTTTGCATGAATTTAAGTTTTGGATAGAAAAGTAATGCTGATAGTTAGAGTTATATATATATATATACATATATACTATAGCCACCTCTAATTCCCTTAAATATCACCCTAGGGCTTTACGTACTAAGCACAATCCTTAACGAACCCAACGTAGTTTTACAAAATAAGTTGTTGGTCCAATTTTTATACTAAAAATATTTTTAAGGCAATTCATATCTCCGGGGTACCCTTGTTAGCTCTGATACCAGCTATGGCAGAACCAACCTGAATTACACTGGCTCAAGTACGCAAATCCTCTCTTAAGGGCTCCAATCGTACTTCAAACAGGTAACCCCTTGGCCTGCAGGTAACGTCCCGATAAACCACCGAAAGCAGGATCCAACAAGGTATCTCGCATGAAGGCGAGTCCAGAGATACAACCGCCATCATATTTTACATCACAAGCACTTATATTACAAGAGTTTCTAGAATAGCATCAGTTCTAAACTGATAGAAATTATTACAAACCAGTTTAAAGATTCAAGTTTACGGCAGCGGAGTTTAAAGTACGACAACTATGCACGTCACCAGTACGGACTTCATGCTAAGCCATGGCATGACATCACTTGTTATGATCAGTGTTGACCGGGGACGGGTCCCATTCCACGGACCAACCATCAGACAAAGCATAGGGCCAAGGCATGGGAAGGGTAGGGTCTTCAGGGGCATTACCTGAAATAAAATCATATTGCAAGACTGAGTACTCTAATACTTAGCAAGGCTTACCCGAAATTAGGGTATACTTAGCCCATAACTAGACCATGAAGGCTTTCCAAAGGTTCTGGGTTTAGCTTTTGCTGAAAAGCAACAAAGAGTAGATCCTTAATTTCATATTTTAGTTTTCAGTTTCTATTTCCTTTAACCATTCTAGGTAAGCACCTATAACTACTCAAGCAAGGTAGAGCCTCTTTAAAGCATACTGATGAGGACATCAACTACAATACAAGAACATCTACATCAGCAGCACCAAAAGCAATCCAGGCGCCACCTACACCACCAGGCGCACCTCCACTCCAGGCCTAGGCACCATCCCCTACACTTGGGCCAATTACTCGGGCCCGTGCGAGGGAATTGAACTACATCATGCTATTGAAGAACGAAGGCCCAGAAGAATAGCAGTTGGCCCAACAGGAGGCCCAACCTTCGTAACCCTAGGTGTGAACAGTACCGCGGGTACTGTAGCGCGCCGCCCCTCCTGGCCGCCGCTAGGGGCTGCGTCCCCTATTTAGATAGACTCTTCTTTTATTTTCAGACTCGAGTTTTGTTTTACATCTAGCTTTAGCTACTCTTGAATACGCGCAAATCAGCGTTGTCCTCGTGTATTGCAGAACTCCACCTTCGAGTGATATATAGATTGCTCGCCTCTTGTTCTTGTTCGTTCTTCGATTGCAAACAGGAATTGATCTTCGTGATCAGGCTGATCTTGCACCAACAAGGTCGGTAACCACAGGGAGTTGGTTCAGCGATTGCATTGGTGCTTCGGGTTCGCTCGTCATAGTCGGATCGTGAGGGTCTACTTCCATCAAGTCGAATTTATTTCCACTCACCGAAAGATCGGGCACTCCGGCTCTATCAAGTGGTATCAGGATTCCAGGTTGATCAGTGAGTTTATCTAGTGTTCTTTCCCTTCCTACAGTCCACAAAACCAAAAAAAATATATTTCAGGTTAGATCATTGTCCCAGCAACCTTTTGAGCCTTGCACTTTCTTTCAATAATTTGCATTATTGAATTTCTGTGCTTACGCGTTAAATTGTTGCTGGTTGCATTGTCTCTCTCGTTTCTTTTCTTTCTTCCAGCACTCACGATCTTCCCCCCTCCCCGTTCTGCGCGATCCTTCTGATCGCACCCCTCCGCCCTTTCGCGCCGACCCGCCCTCCCCTACCTTGTGTGCCAAGTCAAAAAAAAGAGGAAACCGATTTCCCCTGCTATCGCCTTTTCCCTGAGAGCACCGATTCCCCTGATCGCGCCCTCCTGTTTGTTATTTTGGAAAGCAATCACAAAACAAAAAAAAAGGGACGTCAGGATCTTCTTGTTACCGGAATACCCCTACCCTTCCTGAAAAAGTGTGTATGGTAACTTGCTCATTTGTTTCCCTTTGTTCATATAATCAGTTTGTGAGTTTCTCCCGGAAAAAAATAAAAAAGAAAAAGAAAAAAAACAAAAGAAGGAAACAGCAAGGAGGTGGGCGATCTGTTTGTTTGGGGGCAGGCTCGGTTCTGGCTGCGTACAAACCGTGTGCGCTCCCTGCTGCACTTCTTTTTCTGTGTTCTTTTTTTTCCTAACCTTGCTCCACCTTTTGCACTTTGTTTCCAGCAGCTTTGTGACATGTTTGGCACTATAATTCAACCTTGCATTATTGTTTGATTGTGCTAATCCTTGCATTGAGGGCAGCCTACCCAGAATTCCACATAGTTCTACGACGAGCAGACCTTGTTTCTCCAGGCAATCGCTCCTCCAATCTTGCCCCGGTTCTACCTGTTGGTTGTAGCTCACCCCTGTATGCTTGGTAAGAACGGATAAGAATTTGATAAAAGCACTACTGTGAGCGCCTTGTGAGCCGTTACACCCTTGTTGTTGTAGGCTTTGTTTTTGTGTTTGCGCTCACTATGGCAGGAGATGAAGGCACGACAGATGACCAGCTACAGAACATGCGGACACGGGTTGACGGACTTGCTGCGGACATGAAGACGATGCATGAACGGCTTGACTCGATGATCACGTCGTTGAACGAGCGGTTCGACCAGCTAGACCTCGCTCACACGGCCACTAAGACCACGCTTGACGACATCGTGTCACGCCTCGATGCATTGAACACGATGATCATGGAGATGCAGAAGGATTATGGCGGTGACACGGAACAGGAAGAGGGAACTCGCAGCGGTCGTGCCCGCCGTGTGGTACGTCATCAATATAATGACTCTTTTGCTAAGATTAAATTTAAAATTCCATCTTTTAATGGAAAATATGATCCTGCTGCTTATCTTGATTGGGAACTAGAGGTCGACCAGAAACTTTCATACCATGATATCCCTGCTAGTTCTCAAGTAAAACTGCTATTAGTGAATTTACTGATTTTGCTTTAATTTGGTGGCGTGAATTTAAGCAAAAACATCCCCCTCCCACCACTTGGCCTCAATTAAAAGCTGCCATGCGACACAGATTTATCCCTTCATATTATGCACGAGATTTGCTTGAAAAAATGCAGTGCTTTTGACAAGGTCAACAATCTGTTGAGGACTACTATCAGGAGTTACAAAAAGGTATGATTCGTTGTGGTTTGTTTGAGACAGATGACGCTGCTATGGCACGTTTTCGTGGTGGTTTGAACCGTGAAATTCAGGACATACTTGATTATAAGGAATATAATGATATGACACATTGTTTGCATATGCTTGCAAAGCTGAACGTGAAGTGCAGGGTCGCCGCTCGAAGACATATTCTAACTCTTTTGCAGGAAGAAGCCCGGCAAGCAGCTCAGCACCTGCCCCGCCTGCGCCATCCACGACCAGCACTACGCCGCGTGAGCGGCCGGCCAAACCTGCAGCACCATCGTCCACAGGCGCAGCTCCCGCCACAGGCCGTACACGGATATTCAGTGTCATCGTTGCAGAGGATTTGGACACGTGATTCGGGATTGTCCTAACAAGCGTACTTTGCTCATTCGTGACAATGGTGAGTACTCTTCCGCTAGTGATTCTGAGGAAACTCAATATGCTATGTTTGCCACTGACCATGCAGCTAAGGCGGAGGTACATGTAAATCCGGGCGATGCCGATAGGTATGAAAGTCTTGTTGCGCAGCGTGTTCTTAGTACACAGGTCATCCCGCCCGAGAAGAATCAGCGACACACTCTGTTCCATACAAAGGGCGTTGTGCAGGAGCGGTCAATTCGCATCATCATCGATAGCGGCAGCTGCAACAACTTGGCGAGTACCATGCTGGTCGAGAAGTTGTCATTACCCACTCATAAGCATCCGAATCCATATCACATTCAGTGGCTTAATGATGGTGGAAAAATTAGAGTAACACGGTCGGTGCGTGTCCCTTTTTCCATGGGTGCTTATTCTGATTTTGTCGATTGTGATGTTATTCCCATGGAAGCACGCTCTTTATTACTTGGTAGACCTTGGCAATATGATACTGATAGCTTGCATCATGGTCGTTCGAATCATTATTCTTTCATGTTTAAGGGTCAGAAAATAATTATACATCCAATGACACCTGAACAAATTGTTAAAGATGATCTTGCTCGAGCTGCTAGGAATGCTAAACAACTTGAACCATCACCATCGACCTCTAATTCTGAAATCAAGTTGAATGCTCCTGTTTTACTTGCTACACGTGCTGATTTTGATGATCTCCGCGATGCTCATTTGCCCTGCTATGCACTTGTATGCTCTAGTATGCTCGTTTCACTTGATGATGCACCGTCTTTGGATATTCCCCCTATGGTTACTAACCTTTTGCAGGAGTACGCTGATGTCTTTCCCAAAGACTTGCCACCGGGTCTTCCACCGCTCCGTGGTATTGAGCATCAGATCGATCTCATCCCCGGCGCATAGCTTCCGAACCGCGCACCATACCGTACAAATCCGGATGAGACAAAGGAGATCCTGCACCAGGTGCAGGCGTTGCTTGACAAGGGGTACATTCGTGAGTCTCTTAGCCCTTGCTCAGTGCCTGTGTTACTTGTTCCAAAGAAAGATGGATCATGGCGTATGTGTGTAGACTGTCGTGCTATTAATAATATCACCATTCATTATCGATATCCTATACCACGCCTTAATGATATGCTAGATGAGCTTAGTGGTGCCATTATTTTCACTAAGATTGATTTGCATAGTGGTTACCACCAGATTAGAATGAAACTGGGTGATGAATGGAAAACGGCCTTTAAAAGTAAATTTGGGTTATATGAATGGTTGGTTATGCCGTTTGGATTGACTAACGCTCCCGGTACCTTTATGCGCTTAATGAATGAAGTTCTAAGGCCTTTCATAGGATTGTTCGTTGTTGTCTATTTTGATGATATCCTGCTTTACAGCAAGTCTATGCAAGAACATTTAGAACATTTGCGTGCTGTTTTGGATGCGTTGCGTGCTGCTCACTTGTTTGGCAACATAGAAAAATGCATCTTTTGCACACAGCGTGTCACGTTTCTTGGCTATGTTGTTACTCTACAGGGAATTGAGGTGGACAGCAGCAAGATCGATGCCATTCGGGAATGGCCTACACCGATGACGGTCACACAGATTTGGAGCTTTCTTGGACTTGCAGGATTCTACCGTCGATTCGTCCGTGATTTCAGCTCCTTTGCAGCCCCTTTGCACGAGCTTACAAAGAAAGGTGCGCCATTTGCTTGGGGCGACTCGCAGGAGGTAGCGTTCAACACTTTGAAAGATAAGTTAACACATGCTCCCCTCTTGCAATTGCCTGATTTTAATAAAGTGTTTGAGCTTGAATGTGATGCTAGCGGTATTGGGCTAGGTGCTGTTTTGTTACAAGAAGGAAAACCGGTTGCTTATTTTAGTGAGAAATTAAGCGGTGCTAGCCTGAGATATTCTACTTATGATAAGGAGCTTTATGCTTTAGTTCGCACTTTGCAAACATGGCAGCACTATCTTTGGCATCGTGAGTTTATAATCCATTCTGATCATGAGGCTTTGAAATATATTCGTACCCAAACAAATCTGAACCGTCGTCATGCTAATTGGGTAGAATTCATTGAGTCTTTCCCTTACATTATTAAACACAAGAATGGGAAGGAAAATGTCATTGCTGATGCTTTGTCTCGTCGATATACCATACTGTCCCAGTTAGATTTTAAAATATTTGGCTTGCAAACTGTGAAAAATCAATATGTCGATGATGCTAATTTTAAAGATATCTTAGCTCATTGTATGAATGGCAAACCATGGGGCAAATTTCACATGCAGGATGGGTTCCTGTTTTGCGCTAACAAGCTGTGTGTTCCAGCAAGCTCGGTTCATCTTTTGTTGTTACAGGAAGCACACGGAGGCGGTCTAATAGGACACTTTGGCGTCTACAAGATGCATGAGGTGCTGGCCGCCCACTTCTTTTGGCCCCGGATGCGCCGTGACGTCGAGCGCCTTGTTGCCCGCTGCACTACTTGTCAGAAAGCTAAGTCACGACTGAACAACCATGGTTTGTATATGCCTTTGCCTGTCCCTACTTCCCCTTGACTTGATATTTCTATGGACTTTGTTTTGGGATTGCCTAGAACTAAGAAGGGCAGGGATAGCATTTTCGTGGTTGTTGATAGATTCTCCAAAATGGCTCATTTTATACCATGTCATAAGACTGATGATGCTAGCAGTGTTGCTGAATTGTTCTTTCGAGAGATTATTCGTTTGCATGGTATTCCGAATACAATAGTCTCTGATCGTGATGCTAAGTTTCTCAGTCATTTTTGGAGATCACTTTGGAATAAATTGGGAACTAAATTGCTGTTTAGCACAACTTGTCACCCTCAGACTGATGGACAAACTGAGGTGGATAATAGAACTTTGTCAACCATGCTTAGGGCTGTTTTTAGACAAAAATTTGAAATGTAGGGAAGATTGCCTGCCTCATGTTGAGTTTGCTTATAATCATGCAACACATTCTTCTACAAAGATGTGCCCTTTTCAGATTGTTTATGGTTATATTCCTCGGGCGCCTATTGATTTGTTTTCGCTTGATGCTGCGGACGCCCCACACATAGATGCTGTTGCCCATGTTGAACACATAATTAATTTGCATGGACAGACTCAACAAAATATTGTTGCTGCTAATGCTAAATATCAGGCTGCTGGTAGTAAAGGTCGAAAACTTGTTACTTTTGAACCTGGTGATATGGTTTGGTTGCATTTGAGAAAGGATCATTTTCCTACTTTGCGCCGTTCTAAATTGATGCCTCGTGCTGCTGGTCCTTTCAAGGTACTAACCAAGATTAATGATAATGCTTATATCCTTGACCTGCCTGCGGAGTTTGGTATTTCCACTAGTTTTAATGTAGCAGATTTGAAACTGTACGCGGGAGAAGATGAGGAGTTGCCGTCGAGGGTGACTTCGGTTCAAGAAGGGGAGGATGATGAGGACATCAACTACAATACAAGAACATCTACATCAGGAGCACCAGAAGCATTCCAGGCGCCACCTACACCACCAGGCGCACCTCCACTCCAGGCCCAGGCACCATCCCCTACACTTGGGCCAATTACTCGGGCCCGTGCGAGGGAATTGAACTACATCATGCTATTGAAGAACGAAGGTCCAAAAGAATAGCAGTTGGCCCAATAGGAGGCCCAACCTTCGCAACCCTAGGCGTGAACAGTACCCTATTTAGATAGACTCTTCTTTAATTTTCAGACTCGAGTTTTGTTTTACATCTAGCTTTAGCTACTCTTGAACACGCACAAATCAGTGCTATCCTCATTGCAGAACTCCACCTTCGAGTGATATGTAGATTGCTCGCCTCTTGTTCTTGTTCGTTCTTCGATTGCAAACAGGAATTGATCTTCGTGATCAGGCTGATCTACAACCAACAAGGTCAGTAACCACAGGGAGTTGGTTCAGCGATTGCATTGGTGCTTCGGGTTCGCTCGTCGTAGTCGGATCGTGAGGGTCTACTTCCATCAAGTCGAATTTATTTCCACTCACCGAAAGATCGGGCACTCCGGCTCTATCACATACCTCAGTATTACTCATCATAAGATTTCTCTTGTTACTCTATGTGGCAGAAGAATTAAGCAGTCTCAATCTCCACAAGAAATGGGCAATTCTGAATCGAATTTCAACCCTTGCAAGGTAAACCTAACTCACACGCTTGGAACACTGATAGGTCGTTCCGAAGCAACCATTTGCCTTTCATTCCGGGTCGTGGAACAATGCCACCACAAGCGACTGCAGGACCATACGCACATCCAATGTGCAGAACATACGTCTACAGCGCGACTATATTACCGTATTCCCGTCTGCTCTGCAGAATGTACTCCCACACGTCGGTGTGTGTAAACATAAATTAAAAGTCGTTTGCATTTTTATGATTTTTCCTTGAATTGCTATGGAATTTCAAAGTTGGCAGCAAAAATAACAAGGAGGTCCTTTATGACACTATTCCTCTGAGTCTTAGGCTTTGCAAACAGCCCCTCAGGCTTTTGGTTCTTCCAGCCCGAGGTCCCTGGCCGTGGTCAAAGGGGGAGGCAGGGGTTTGACCGGCCAGTTCCGGCGATGACGATCGCCGGCGGTGAGGGTGGAGGGGTGGGGAAACATCACAAGGCTCTTGCGCACCTATGGACGCTCGGAATCGGGTCGGGGTGACCTGTAGCAGTGGCGCGACGAGGGCAGTGCGGCCGGCGGCGGAGGTGAACGGCGGGGGCGGTGCTTCGGTGGTCATGGGTGGCGACAAAGTGGTCGGGGAGCTTCAGGGCGGTGTGGAGAAGCTCGAGGTAGAGGCAATTGGGGTCGCGGAGGGTCGGAGAGGGGTGCCCCACGGCGAGCAGGAAGCGGCGGCGGGCGGCGCTCGTCGGCAATGGTGCTCCAGCTGGAATTCATCGGCGTTGAGAGGCTGGTGAGCATGAGCAAGCACTGGGAAAGCTTTCTAGGGGGTTGATGGGGGCAATGGGCGCTTGGTGGTGGCTGTCCACGGCGAGGCCGAGCGGTGGCGGGTGGAGATCGCCGGCACGCGTTGGGAAGCCGGTGTGGTGCTTAAAGGGACCAATTGGGAGGTCGCAAAGCTCCACGGGGTCGAAAGGAGATGAGCTAAGGGGTCGTCGTGGTGAGGGGATGGCGGAGGTGGGCTCTCCACGGCGAGCAGGAACCGCCAGAGGGAAAGCAGGGGGGCGGCAGTGGAGCTCGGGTCTGGAGTTAGGGAAACGGCAAAAGCGCAAGAGGAATGGTTTGCTGGGGTGTTTGTAGTGCTAATGCGTGTGGGAGTTAAGGCCTTGGCGTCCTGCAGTGAGCTCTCCACGGGACAGCGAGGTGCCGGTCGGGTGGAGCTTCGGGCGGTCGTGGCGCGCGCGGAGGAAGGTAGCAGGGGAGGGAAACAGGGCCGGGGTAGGGAAGGGGCGACGCGTGGGAGCAGTCCAAGCAGGAGGTGGAGCGGCGGTGGCAGCACAATGGCGGCGGCGTGGTGCTCTGCACCGGCGGTAGAGAGCAGCAGGGGCGCGGAGGGGTGCCAGAGGAAGAAGAAAGGAGGGAGGGGTCCGAAGGACCTATGTGCAAAACTAAAAGATTCTAGGGGCCTCTCAGTAAAGCAAAATTTCCCACTAGTCTAAAAGTCTAATGAGGAAATGCCCAAAATAAAAGTTGTAGAGTTTTTCAATCCCTACAACATTGCTTTAGGGTTCAAGTTCAAAAACCCAAAGCTTATAGCTTTACATGTTAAATTTTGAACAAAGGTTGTATTTGAATTACTTTTGTCCTTACTGAGATAGATTTCATGTAATTTTGGACACATTTGTAAGTTTTCATGCAATGTCATGATGACTTGTATTCTTACATTTTGGTCCTATGTAAACTTTAATATTAATTTTATACTTTAATAATTTTGCATAAAAGGACCCATGTTTTTACATTAATCACATCTAGGTCCTAGTTTTCACATAAAGACCTATTTTTCTTAGGATTTAACATATCTATTGCATTTTCTTTCCTATGGTGATATAAATTTGACACCTAGTGTAACATTTTTCCTAGGTGTTGATGCTACCTCCCATTTTACCCAATTAGCACTAGAGGGCCCACATTTTTCAAAAGTACATAAATACCCTTTTTCCCTTTGCACTTCAATTTGAACACCCATAAATAAGATTACACATACACACTTAACACCAAGATCTAGTGTTTAAAATTCTAAATACCTATATGTTACAGCCTTCCCCCCTAAAAAGAATCTCATCCCGAGATTC
Source organism: Panicum hallii (assembly GCF_002211085.1). NCBI lineage: Eukaryota > Viridiplantae > Streptophyta > Magnoliopsida > Poales > Poaceae > Panicum > Panicum hallii. The sequence continues at coordinate 16,877,277 of NC_038043.1, forward strand.
TGAAGCAGAATAGAATCGAACAATTAGATTTGGGACTTGGCTTGAAGGAAGTTTGGGAAATTTTGTTGAAGATAGGATTCTATTTTCCAAGTTGCTTCTTCTTCAGTGTGATGATCCCATAAGATTTTTATACATCTTAATTTTCTTTCTTCTGGTGGCTCTTTCCTTGGTATCCAAGATTTGGATAGGTTGTTCGGTGTAAGATAGATCAGGTTCAATCTCAATGGCACAGGTTTCAACGATCTCCATAGGTACTTTGATACATTTTTTGAGTTGAGAGATATGGAAGACATCATGAATGGCAGCCAATGGAGATGGAAGATGGATTCTGTAAGCCACTGGGCCACAGACTTCAAGAATCTCGAAGGGTCCGACATATCGGGGTGCTAACTTTCCTTTTATGCCGAAACGCTGAACACCTTTGGTAGGAGATACTCGGAGGTAGACAAAATCTCCTACTTGGAATTGCAGAGGTTTCCTTCTTCGATCTGCATAACTCTTTTGTCTAGACTGGGCGGTTTTAAGATTGGCTTGAATAACCTTGACCTTATCTTCGGCTTCAATAACTAGATCTGGTCCAAAAATTTTGCGTTCGCCAGTTTCAGACCAACTCAAAGGAGTTTGACATCTTCAACCGTATAACGCTTCAAAGGGAGCCATTTGAAGACTAGATTGATAGCTATTGTTGTAAGAGAACTCGGCCAAGGCAAGACACTTGTCCCAGCTTGCACCATAGTGAATAATACAAGCTCGGAGCATGTCTTCAAGAATTTGGTTGACTCGCTCAGTCTGTTCATCAGTCTGGGGATGATATGCAGAGCTTCGAATTAGTTTGGTTCCAAGAGCAGACTGCAATTGTTCCTAGAAGCGTGCAATGAATTGGGCCCCTCGATCAGAAATGATGGTTTTAGGGATACCATGCAATCGAACAATTTGATCAAGATAGACTTCGGCATACTTCTTAGCAGAATAAGTGGTATGCACGGGAAGAAAATGAGCAGTTTTAGTAAGTCTATCAATGATGACCCATATGGAGTCATGTTTTTGGGACGTGTTAGGAAGACCGACAATGAAATCCATACTAATGTCTTCCCACTTCCATGACGGAATGGGCAGTGGTTGGAGTGTACGAGATGCTTTTAGATGACTGGCTTTGACTCTCTGGCACGTATCAGACTCAGATACATATTTAGCAATTTCTCTTTTCATTTTGGTCCACCAAAAATTTTGTCGAAGATCTTGATACATTTTGGTACTACCAGGATGAATCGAGAATTTAGATAGATGTGCTTCATCAAGGATTTGTTTACGAAGTTGATGATCCTTAGGTATAACAATATGATTGTTGAACCATAGAACTCCTTGATGATCGGTGTGAAAACACTTATATTTGGCTTCTCCTTGAGATAGTTTTAACTTGATAATTTTGATACCTTCATCATGTAATTGCGATATGATGATTCTATCTTGAAGAGTAGATTCGATAGACAATAAATTTAGACTACCTTGAGGAATGATTTCTAGATTGAGTTTTCTCATCTGATTGCAGAGAGTTTCACTGAAAATCTCTATGGATAAGCAATGATAATGTGCTTTGCGGCTAAGTGCATCCGCAACCACATTGGCCTTGCCAGGATGGTAGTGTACATCAAGATCGTAGTCTTTGATCAGTTCTAACCAACGCTGTTGCCTCATATTCAGGTCAGCTTGAGTAAAGATATATTTGAGGCTCTTATGGTTAGTGTAAATGTTACACTTGGCGCCCATAAGATGATGTCTCCAGATCTTGAGAGCATGAATAACGGCTGCCAATTCAAGATCATGGGTTGGGTAATTTTGCTCATGATTTCGGAGTGCTCGGGATGCATAAGTGTGACAATTCAAGTACCTGTAAGCTAGCCACATAATTTGTTAGTGTGAAGTATGTGCTTGTTAGTGTAAAGCTTGTGTATGTTGATGTGAAGCTTTTGAAAATTTAAAGTGCAAATTTAAAGTGCAAGTAAAAGGGGTATTTTTTGTAATTATGGAAAAACTAGGGTTGTTTTTGCAAAATGTAATTGGATAGGGGGTAACTTCAAAATAAGTGAAGGGTGGTTTTGCAAACATATTTTTCTTACTTTATCCCCTGTAAAAAAATATATATTTATCCAAAAATTGCATTAGAAATGTATGTGTTGAATTGTGTAAAATTTTGGGTAAAGTTGTGAAAATAAGGGTATTTGTATAATTTTATAAAAGTAAAAGTCCTTTTATGCAAGTAGTTGAATTACAAAAGTAACTCTCAAAGTTACTCAGGACTAAAGTGTAAAAAGGTGCAAGTCGTCATGACATGTCTATCCAATCATTATGACGTGTCTATCCCGTCATCATGACGTATCATAAATGCTTGCATTTAGGTCATAAATATTATGAAATTACACTCTTTAGCACAAAAGTAATTCAAATCCAACCTTTGTTGAAAATTTAACGTGTAAAGATATAAGTTTTGAGTTTTTGAACTTGAGCCCTAAAGCAATGTTGTAGAGTTTGAAAAAGTCTCCAACTTTCATTTTGGGCATTTACTCATTAGGGTTTTAGATTAATGTGAAATTTTACTTTACCAAGAGGTCCCTGCAATTTTCTAAATTTGTGCATAAGTCCTTGAGAAATCCTATTTCTCCTTCTCCTCTGTTTTTCCTCTCTCTGGCGCTCTTCTTTTGCTCCACCGGCGACGCCTCTGTCCAGGGATTTTTCCCCTACCTCCCTTCCTACGCGCGATGGCCCGGCGTGGATCCGGCGGCGTGGGACCGGCGACGGCGTGCGGGTGCGGCGCAGGCATGCTGGAGCGGGCGGGGCGCGCAACGCGGTGCGGGCGGAGCCGCGGCGTGACGGCTTGGCGCGGTCCCGCACGGGAGCAGCGAGGCCGCGCGTGGGGGGACCAGGTGGCGGCCCGGCGCGGGCCACGGAGGCGACGGCGCAGGCGTGCGGAGGCTGTGCAGCGCGGCGTGAGTCCGGCGCGTGGCGTAGGACCGGCCGGAGCAGCCCGCACCCCTGAGCTCCGCCCCCCCCCCCCAACGCCGATGTCCTTCTTTTGGCCCTCCTCCTCGCCTTTCGACCCCCAAAAAGGGCTCCCGGTGTGCTACTCGTCCTCCCCGGCCGCCGGCATGGCCTTCTCCCGCCGGAACCGAGCCCCCCCCAGCGCCTCCTCTGCTCCAAGTTCACGTAAAGGACCTCGTGCAACAATTGAAACAAGTTCAGGGGGTTTTCTGCACTGTCATAGACTCATATGTATAGTCTGTTATGGACCAAATTGTCTAAAGCTTCAGAAATTCATAGAAAATAGTATATAAATCGTAAAATATCAAATGAAGATGTTTTGGAACCCATGTGAGTAGATCTATGCAGTATGTGTATAATTTTGTATGTGTTAGTAGAAAAATCTTGCTCTAGATTTTTGCCTAAGCTTGTTAGGAATAAATTCCTATCTGTAGTTCTGTAAGTCAAAAAATTATGAAATTTATGCAGTAGCTTACTCTTTACATGTTTAGTTCACTGTAAAAATTTCGTGCCCAGAAACTTGGTGCATGTTTGTAAATCTATTTTTGTTCAGTTTGTCTTGTTGGAACTAAAATAAATGCTTTAGGTTGACAATAAATGCTGGTAAAATTGTTTTTACACTCCTTATTGGTGTATTATCATGCAAATTAATCTGTGCTACCAGATCCTTGCTGCATGTCAAGTTGTTGCATTTATTTGGTTCCTAGATATAGTTTTCTTTTTGAATATTACTAAGAGGTGCTTTCCTACCTGTGAATTTCAGTAGCTAATTCTTGTTTCCGAATAAGTCATGTTACCCTTGTTGGATACTTATAACATGAGTTATGGTTACAACAAGTGTCTCTGTGCGGTTGCTCAGATTCTGAGCATATGCTTTAAAGTTGATTACTTAAGCGTGGTATTGTTTGTATGCTTATTGTTGCAATATGTTTCTTGTGCCACTTGTTCGAATCTTAATTAGACTTGTTGTGCAACTCTAAAACATACGAGATGTCTAATCTGAAAGTGAAACATTTGATTTATATTTGACCTACTGGTTGTGTGACGCTAAACTTAATTAGCTCTTGGTAGCCAAAATCCTTGCAATAGATTGACCGAAGTTAAATTGTGCACCATGCCTGATGTACCTGCTGCCCCTATGGCAGACTTTTTGTGATGTTTGGTTAACCTTTATTCATATGGATGCTCATGCCTTTGCTCTGGTCTTGATTGCAATCTTGTTAGAGCCCCTTTCTTTATAAAAATCCTGGTTATGCCTTGTGTATCGACTGCTTAGTCAATACACCTTTGTGCTATGCTTCAACAGTCGACTGCTAGCTCAGCCGATTTTTGTTAGGCATGACCCTATCGGCCATATGCCTGTTGGCTACGGGTTTGTAGTACACTCATCGGCTATATGCCTAACCACCACACGCCTTCTTTAGCGGCACATCTATCAGCACAAACCCATTAGCTACATACTTTTCAGTCTAATTCCGCACTTGTGGTCTCATCAGCCTAGTCCGATATTAGTGTTCTGTTCCACCTAGTTCTTGTAACAAGTCCGGCTTAGATAACCCCATCGGCTGTACGTCACTCAATTGTTTGCTGACGTAATCAACCCGACACAACCACACCTAGTTACCTAGGATAGCACTTAGGCACATCTCAGTTAGGCAGTCAGTGCAAAGTAGGACAATCAGCTACACGGCTGATATGCCCCAGTAAATATCGGAGAACATTAAGGATGGAAATCGCTACCAAGGCCAAAGTACACAACCCTAGATCATTAAGCTAACACAGTAGACACGCCTTTGTTAGGCACGACCAAAGTACATCACTCGACTAGTTCTACCTGACGTGTAAACCGGCTAATGTGCCGATGCATTAAATCGGCTAGTAGGCCAATTCACCGATCGACTAGTACACGTACACAAATCAGCTATGCCGATGAGCATAGTGATCAGCTAGACATCCGATCTAGATGGCATATCGGCTGCACCTGCTGAAACGCACCACCACAGATCGGCAAGTTAGCACAGTAAGAGTCTCTTTTAAGCACGACCGATACAGCTTAAGCCAATCAACTAGCACCAGTAGACCTCCAATCGGCTAGACCTGATGCACATGAATCAGTTAACGCCAAGACCAATGCACCAACCAATTAGATAGACAAGAAACATGCTGATAATCCAATCGGCAAGATCCTTCCTTATTCTATCCTTGGAGTACTGTACTTTCAGCGTTCCTCTCTATATCAGCCGATTTAACCTCGAATGAACCCAAATCGGCTAATCTTTTCTACTGATATACAGAGATTGCTCCTGCCGATTTCTCTTCCAAACAGAAATCAGCAGATTTCCTAAAACTGTATAGAGAGCTTCCTTCTTTACCAATTCTATCGACTGAACCCCTGTCGTTTCCAATCAACTCTGTTGTAGTTTTCAATAAATAGCCCATCTTAATTTATTGTCCACCTAAAGCTCTATCCAAGTTTAGTTGCAGATCTTTTTGATTGTTATACGAGTAATATGTTAAATGAATGCTGGATTTCAACTTTATCGTTAAGTAAAATAGCTTTAGGTGCACACTTTGAACATGATGTTTGCATTGCATGTAGATACGACTACTTCCGCAGACGGTACCTACGAGATCTCCTAGAAGTCTACAGAGAATGTTTCTGAAGACCAAGGGAAGGTCACCAAGGGATTATCTGAAGCCCCGAACCAAAGTTCGGAAGATCTTAACTTTACTGACTCCAGCCCCACCAGTAAAGGCAAGCCCCGGACATAACCCACTACTTTATTTACACTGCAATCTATATCTATTCATATATTTCTATGCATTAAGTTCTTAGGAATTGCTTGGAACCCTAGTTGCATAATTCCAGGAACCGATGTACTGAACACTAGAACTTGAGTCCGAATAGCTACTATGCTCATAGGACTGGTAGAAGTCAGGTGATTTCGTGTCACTCGCGCGATATAGGAGTTGTAATGTTTACATTCCTGTAATCACTATAAGGATGACGGACGGGATTTATGTGAAGTATCATGGTTGATATGATACCCCGTCTGTGTTGAAGAACTTGCTAAGGCCGCAGTGTGTGGTAGCTGTGGTTAAGCGTTTGAAAGTACTAACCACATACCGCAAAATATGGTAAGCGGTAAGCCTAGTAACCAATCGGCCCGAGGAGTGGACATACCTCCCACCACTCGTATTTTGGTTCTTCCTGTTACTCGATTCAACATGTGGGAATACATGTTGCAGGGCAACCAGGAGTATGGTCATGTAGTCGCGCTACAGACATACGTCCTGCACATTGGATGTGCGTATGGTCCTGTAGTCCCTTGTGGTAGCCCTGATCCACGAGTCGGAATGAAAGGCAAACGGTTGCTTCGGAACAAACGTTGGTTGTTCCAAGCGTGTGAGTTAGGTTTACCCTTGCAAGGCTGAAATTCGATTCAGGAATCGTCCGTTTCTCACGGAGATTGAGACTGCTTGATCCCTTTACCACATAGAGTAACAAGAGCAACTTTACAGTTATCAAAGATGATGTTTGGCTAAAGATTATACCATGCTTGCTTAGTTATAGGTGCTTACCTAGAATGGATAATCAACTAGAACCTGAAAGCTAAAAGTTGAAATTAAGGATCTACTCTTTGTTGCTTTTCAGCTGAAACTAAACCCCGAACCATTATGAGCCTTCATAAGTCTAGTTACATGGCTAAGTATACCATGAGACGGGTAAGCCTTGCTGAGTATTAGTATACTCAGCCTTGCTAGTTATATGTTTTCAGGTAATGCCTTTGAAGACCCTACTCTTCCCCTGTTTTGGCCCTGTGCTCTTCCAGATGGTTGGTCCGTGGAATGGGATCCGTCCCCGGCCAACATTGATGATACCGAGTGATGTCGTGCCCGACCTTAGCATGACATCCGTCTTGACGACGTGCTGTAAATCATTGCGTATGTTTTTTCCGCTGCCAAAAACCATAACTTTAATAGTTAATTTCATACTACTTTTGGAAACTCTTATTATGTAATTCCTTGTGATGTAAAATATGATGGTGACTGTATCTCTGGACTCACCTTCGTGTGAGGTAATCTTATTTGATCCTGTATCGGTGGTTTATCGGGACGCTACCCGACAGGCCAAGGGATTATATCGTTTGAAGTATGTTGGAGCCCTCTGGAGTGGACTCGCGTACTTGAGCCGGTATAATCCAGGTTGGTTCTGCCACAATAAGCAATGACCCGGCTGTTTTGCATAAGAACACAACCAAGTCCGGTTCCGGAAGCATCACAATAGACATCAAAAGGCTGGGTATTATCTGGCTGAGCTAGCACTGGAGCAGTTGTTAGAAGTTTTCTCAAGGTGTGGAACGCTTCTTTACACTTTTCATCCCAACGGAACTTAACCTCTTTCTTAAGTAGCTTAGTCATGGGTTTAGCTATTTTGGAGAAGTCAGGAATGAACCGGCGTTAATATCCCGCCAATCCAAGGAAACTTCAAATTTGATGGACTGAAGTTGGAGACTTCCAATCCATAACTTCCTGAACTTTGGTTGGATTAACCGATATGCCTTCGCTAGAGATAGTATGTCCTAAAAATTTTACACTATCCAGCCAGAATTCACATTTCGAGAATTTGGCATAAAGGCGATGATCAAGTAGTCGTTGAAGAACAACACGTATATGATTAGCATGGTCTTCTTTAGTCTTGGAATATATCAGAATATCATCGATGAAGACCACGATGAATTTGTCGAGTTCCGAGATAAAGACTGAATTCATGAGAAACATGAAATATGCCGGTGCGTTAGTAAGCCCAAAGGACATAACCAGATATTCATATAATCCATATCTGGTCGAGAAAGCCATTTTTGGAAAGTCACAAGGCTTGATTTTGATCTGATGATAACCGGAGCGTAAGTCAATCTTAGAAAAGACCTTAGCTCCAGCTAGTTGATCGAACAAGATGTCAATGCGGCAAAGAGGGTACTTATTTTTGATAGTGATCGCATTGAGTGGATGATAATCGACACATAACCTTAAGCTATTGTTCTTTTCCTTTACAAAGAGAGCAGGACAGCCCCAAGGTGAAGCACTTGGGCATATGAAACCTTTATCGAGAAGATCTTGGAGTTGGATTTTTAGTTCGGCCAACTCATTTGGAGGCATACGATATGGCCTCTTTGAAATGGGAGCGGTGCCAGGTTGAAGCTCAATGATGAACTTGATGTCTCTGTCTGGTGGCATTCCAGGCAAGTCGTCTGGAAAGACATCGGGATATTCACATACTACTGGAATATCTTTTACTTTAATGTCTGTGATAGCATAGGCACAAGAATGGAGATGTTCTTGTTGAGGCAGATAGAGGGTAGTGGCTCCTTGATATGGTGAATCAATTTCAATAACTCGGGAAGAGATATCTAGCAGTACTCTATGTTCTGTCATCCAATTTGTCCCAAGTATGACATCAATACCCTCTAAGTTTAGCAAAACCAAATCAGTTTTGATTACTTTGCTACCTAACTGAATTGGCACACTTCTAACCATTTGGTTGGAAGTGATCTTTCCTCCTGGGGTAGAAATCATATATGACTCTTGGGTAGGACAAAGATCAAGTCCCACTCGGGTACCATAGTTGTTACTAATAAAACTATGAGTTGCTCTTGAATCAAATAATGTAACAACTGGTTTGTGGTGAATAGAGAATGTACCCGACATGATGGGAGCTCCATTCGGAAGTTCTGCAAGGGTGGTGAAGTTAACTCGCCCTTGCCGGACTTGTATCATCGGCCTCTTGCCCTTGTTCTGATTACCCTGATTAGAACTCTGCCCTTGATTATGTTTCTTGGGCCGCGGACAATCTCTGATGAAGTGATCCGCACTCCCGCAATTGAAACAGCGATAAGTGCTACTTCTCTGTTGGACTTGTTGAACATTTGGCCGTGGGCCAGATTGTTGTGGTTGTTGCGGAGGTACGGGAGGTCTATACCCTCCTTGTTGTTGAGGCGGCCTAAAAACCAGTCTGCCAAACGGAGCATTCCGCTATGGCGCTCTAGGCGGTGCATTCTGAACGAATCGATACCGCGAGGGTTGAACGCCCGCGGGTCCCGTGGAAATCCTTCGCTTCTTTTCGGCACGGTGTGCCATGAGGCAATCCTCCTAGGTCAGGGCCATGTTAACCAGCTCGCTGAAGGTATTTGCCTTTACAAGGTTCAGACGTTCCTTGAGCTTAGTGCTCAAGCCCCGACGGAAATGGTCCTGCTTCTTGGTGTCACTATCCGCGTGATAGCCCGGGTACTGACACAGGTGATTAAAAGCCTGTGCATATTGTAGTACGGTGCGGGTGCCTTGGGTAAGTGCCAAAAACTCATTCAGTTTCTGCTTCATCAGTCCTTCGGGTATATGGTGTGCTCGGAAAGCATTCCAGAATTCTTCCCAGGAGATAACATGACCATCAGCTTGCATGGCACAATAGTTATCCCACCAGATACGGGCAGCTCCGCGTAATTGTTGGGCAGCGAAGTGAGCCTTGCTAGAGTCCGCACATTGAATCGTAAGAAGAGAAAATTTGGATTCAATGGTGCGAAGCCAAGCATCGGCATCAAGGGGCTCCTCCACTTTGCTGAATAGCGGGGGGCTGGGTACTGAAGAAATCTTGGTAGTTTGCCACCTGAGGTTCATCTCGACCTCCTCGTGATTGCTGGCGCTGTTGGTTCTGCTATGCCTGTACCAGCAGATTGAGAAGTTCAGTTTGCCGAGCCATAACCACGTCTAGATTTGGAGGTGGCGGTGGCGGTTGTTGAGAACTGCTAGCCTGATCTGCCCGGAAGCCTTTCGGGGTTTCGTGCGTGGCTCCAACCATTTGAAACAAAGGAGATATCCATTATTAATCACATAGCATTACTCCCAATTTCAGAAGATTCACCACTCAGATATGTAGTTCACATATTCCATTCAACCAACTCATTTCAGAAATAAAGATATAGAACAAGATGATGAAACACAAGGCTTATATTACATTGCAGATTCTGGCTGTCCTTAACATCGTACATTAAAAGGATCCATACACAGGCCATCTATATTAGAACAAATGGCACAAGGTCTAGATAAGCTACTTACTACCTAAGTCACTACACTTTACACAGGTTACATCTAGAGAGTCGATGACTTGACAAACTAGAAATCGTCGAGATTGCCTATAGTAGACTGACAGCCAGAAGAAGAGTAATCTGGCTGAGGATTGGGCTCCGGGTCTCCATGTTCGGAGTCGAGACCCGAGACTCCCTCAATTTCCTTCGGGTCTTCTTCACCATCTTCAGGTACTACAGGTGCAGCGGGAGGTACCGGTTGCTGCTGCAGTTCTTCAATGTGAGCCTGAGCATCATCAGCCTCAAGGATCAGGTCATGGATTTGTTCCTGGAGGAACTCAATGATTGTATTGCGCTGAGTGATGATAGCATCACTGTGGCAGAACCAACCTGATTTACACCAACTCAAGTACGTAAGCCCACTCTCAAGGGCTCCAACGTACTTCAACGGTGTAATCCCTTGGCCTGTCGGGTAATGTCCCGATAAACCACCGAATGAAGGATCAAACAAGCTACCTCACACGAAGGCGAGTCCAGAGATACAATTCCCATCACATTTTACATCACAGGCAGGTATATTACAAGAGTGTTCAAAAGTAACATCTGTTCCCAACTGATGGAAATTATTAGAAAACAGTTTAAGGTTTCAAGTCATGGCAACGGAGTTTAAAACACGGGCACTGTACACGTCGCTAGTACGGATATCATGCTGGCCCTAACATGATGTCACATGGTAGGGTCGGTGTTGGCCGGGGACGGGTCCCACTCCACGAACCAACCATCGGGCAGAGGGTAAGGCCACGGCATAGGCAGAGCTGAGTCGGCATAGGCAGGCAAGACTCAGTATCCTAATACTCAGCAAGGCTTACCCGTTCATGGTATACTTAGCCATGTAACTAGACTTAGGATGGCTTTAATGGTTGTGGAAAAAGTTTTCAACTGAAAAGCAACAAAGAGTAGATCCTTAATTTTTAAATTTTAGCTTTCAATTTCTATGTGATAAATCATTCTAGATAAGCACCTATAGCTATTCAAGCATGGTAGAATCTTTAGCCAAACATCATCTTTGATAACCATAAAGTTGCTCTTGTTACTCGATGTGGCAAAGTGATCAAGCAGTCTCATTCTCCGCGAGAAACAGATGATTCCTGAATCGAATTTGAGCCTTGCAAGGGTAAACCTAACTCACACGCTTGGAACATCCAACGATTGTTCCGAAGCAACTGTTTGCCTTTCATTCCGACTCATGGATCAGAGCCAACACAAGTGACTGCAGGACTATACGCACATCCAATGTGCAGGACGTACGTCTGTAGAGCGACTACATGACCGTACTCCTGGTTGCCCGGCAACACGTATTCCTACACGTCGAAGCGAGTAACAGGAAAAACCAAATACGAGTGGTGGGAGGTATGTCCACTCCTCGGGCTGATTGGTTACTAGGCTTACTGCTTACCATATTTCGCGGTATGTGGCTAGTACTTTGAAACGCTTAACCACCTCTACCACACACTGCGACCTTATCAACTTCATCAACATAGACGGGTATCATCTCAACCATGATACCTAATCCTGTCCGTCATCCTTATAGTGTTTACAGGAATGTAAACATTTCAATTCCTATATCGCGCGAGTGATAGGAAATCACCCGACTTCTACCGGTCCTATTAGCATAGCGGCTATTCGAACTCAAGTGCTAATATCCAATACATTGGTTCCTAGCAAAATGCAACTAGGGTTTCTCATACAATTCCTAAGAACTTAATGAATAGATAGTTATAAATAAATATAGATTGCATCGTAAATAAAGTAGGGGTTATGTCCGGGGCTTGCCTTCTTGAGTGGGGTTGGGGGCAGTAGTGTCAAAGTTTTCCGAACTTTGGTTCGGAGCTTCAGTTAAATTCTCGACGACATTCCAGGCGTCTTCAGAAATTTCCACTCCTTGATCTGGGATCAGTACGTAGTCTCCGTCGGCGAGAGTAGTGGAGTCTATATGATATGCAAAGATGTAATTTAACGGATGCATACATTTTTATTTTATTTCACGATAAAGTTGCAATCCAATGACAACACAACATGCTTATCAAACATTTCATTTATCTCTTTACTGGGATATCATTTATCAGGTATGAATTAACTTAGTTAGCTACATTAGGCAACATAATTTGTTGTTATAAAATAAGTTATCATAGTACTGGGGTTGAAATCTTGATTTCTACAGCTTAGGCTATGTCTAAGCGATAGTAAATTTATTAAGATTTTATTCCTACAGAAATTGAGCTATAAAAATAATTAACATTAGTACTAATCCATTAGGTATTATTTAAAACTGTATATCTATGTAAGATCTTGTTCTAAATTTTTATGCTCAGGTCACCCTACTCAAGTTCAACATCCCCAATTATTTTCATAATTTTTGATCTTTTAAATCCACATATATTAAATATGCAAAGTTAAATAGGTATTATTCATAATTAAACTCACACCTTTTGAAAATATTATACAAACAGTAGGTAAATATTTTTCCTAAGTACTACATGTCAAAACAAGACTAACACAATTGGTTTCAATTTTTACCATTTTTCTGCTATTTACTATGCATTTTCTTAGCTTACAACTACTTAAACTTAGCATTTAAATTAGAGCACAAACTACTCAGAAACTGAAAGTTAACCTATAAGGAAAGTTGTAGATCTTAAAATAAGGAATCCAACAAATTTTAGTTTGTATTTTTATGATTTTTCCTTGAATTGCTATGGAATTTCAAAGTTGGCAGCAAAAATAACAAAGAGGTCCTTTATGACACTATTCCTCTGAGTCTTAGGCTTTGCAGACAGCCCCTCGGACTTTTGGTTCTTCCAGCCCGAGGTCCCTGGCCGTGGTCAAAGGGGGAGGCAGGGGTTTGACCGGCCAGTTCCGGCGATGGCGATCGCCGGCGGCGAGGGTGGAGGGGTGGGGAAACATCACAAGGCTCTTGCGCACCTGTGGACGCTCGGAATCGGGTCGGGGTGACCTGTAGCGTCGGCGCGATGAGGGCAATGCAGCCAGCGGCAGAGGTGAACGGTGGGGGCGGTGCTCCGGTGGTCGAGGGTGGCGAGGAAGTGGTCGGGGAACTTCAGGGCGGTGTGGAGAAGCTCGGGGTAGAGGCAATTGGGGTTGAGGAGGGTCGGAGAGGGGTGCCCCACGGCGAGCAGGAAGCGGCGGCGAGCGGCGCTCGTCGGCAATGGTGCTCCGGTCGGAATTCATCGGTGTTGAGAGGCTGGTGGGCACGATCAAGCACTAGGAAAGCTTTCTAGGGGGTTGATGGGGGCAATGGGCGCTTGGTGGTGGCTCTCCACGGCGAGGCCGAGCGGCGGCGGGTGGAGATCGCTGGCACGCGTTGGGAAGCCGGTGTGGTGCTTAAAGGGACCAATTGGGAGGTCGCAAAGCTCCACGGGGTCGAAAGGAGATGAGCTAAGGGGTCGTTGTGGTGCGGGGATGGTGGAGGTGGGCTGTCCACGGCGAGCAGGAACCGCCGGAGGGAAAGCGGGGGGGGGGGGGGGGCGGCAGTGGAGCTCGGGTTTGGAGTTGGGGAAACGGCAAAAGCGCAAGAGGAATGGTTTGCTAGGGTGTTTGTAGTGCTAATGCGTGTGGGAGTTAAGGCCTTGGCGTCCCGCAGTGAGCTCTCTACGGGACGGCGAGGTGCCGGTCGGGTGGAGCTTCGGGCGGTTGTGGCACGCGCGAAGGAAGGTAGCAGGGGAGGGAAACAGGGCCGGGGTAGGGAAGGGGCGACGAGTGGGAGCCGTCCAAGCAGGAGGTGGAGCGGCGGTGGCAGCACAACGGCGGCGGCGTGGTGCTCTGCACCGGCGGTAGAGAGCAGCAGGGGCGCGGAGGGGTGCCAGAGAAAGAACAAAGGAGGGAGGGGTCTGAAGGACCTATGTGCAAAACTAAAAGATTCTAGGGGCCTCTCAGTAAAGCAAAATTTCCCACTAATCTAAAAGTCTAATGAGGAAATGGCCAAAATAAAAGTTGTAGATTTTTTCAAACCCTACAACATTTCTTTAGGCTTCAAGTTCAAAAACCCAAGCTTATAGCTTTACATGTTAAATTTGGAACAAAGGTTGTATTTGAATTACTTTTGTCCTTACTGAGGTAGATTTCATGTAATTTTGGACACATTTGTAAGTTTTCATGCAATGTCATGATGACTTGTATTCTTACATTTTGGTCCTAAGTAAACTTTAATAATTACTTTTATACTTCAATAATTTTGCATAAAAGGACCCATGTTTTTACATTAATCACATCTAGGTCCTAGTTTTCACATAAAGACCTATTTTTCTTAGGATTTAACATATCTATTGCATTTTCTTTCCTATGGTGATATAAATTTGACACCTAGTGTCACATTTTTCCTAGGTTTTGATGCTACCTCCCATTTTACCCAATTAGCACTAGAGGGCCCACATTTTTCAAAAGTACATAAATACCCTTTTTCCCTTTGCACTTCAATTTAAACACCCATAAATAAGATCACACATACACACTTAACACCAAGATCTAGTGTTTAAAATTCTAAATACCTGTATGTTACAGCCTTCCCCCCTTAAAAGAATCTCGTCCTGAGATTTTGAAGCAGAATAGAATCGGACGATTAGATTTGGGACTTGGCTTGAAGGAAGTTTGGGAAATTTCGTTGAAGATAGGATTCTGTTTCCCAAGTTGCTTCTTCTTCAGTGTGAGGATCCCATAAGATTTTATACATCTTTATTTTCTTTCTTATGGTGGCTCTTTCCTTGGCATCCAAGATTTGGATAGGTTGTTCGGTGTAAGATAGATCAGGTTCAATCTCACTGGCACGGGTTTCAACAATCTCCGTAGGTACTTTGATACATTTTTTGGGTTGAGAGATATGGAAGACATCATGAATGGTGGATCTTCTTCAGTGCGAAGTGATTTTTTTTTTGCAGGTACACTAACCATGATTACCAAATTAGGACGGACAGGATTTATCGGCTAGTTATTAGTGAGAGACGTATGTCTTATGCCACTGAAACTAACCACGTAAGTCCGAAGATATTCGGCAATCGTTTTGGTTGTGAGGTCGAGTAGTACGTGCATGCATAATACATTAACCAACAAAATGAGTGCTTAAACTTGTTGTTTTTCTGAGGATAGGTAACATGTTGTTCATTCTTAGTATGGTTCCAATAGAATCTTTTAGTTGAGTACCTTAAGTATCCATCTGATTTCCAGCCTTTGCTGTTATCAGAATCGATGGTCTCGTTCTATTTACCTTGTGAGTTCTCAGCAGGGTAAGTATATCTTACCCTTTTCATTCTTGTCGCAGATGGCCGCTCCTTCGAATGTCTCTTCAGATCATGCAGGGCATCTTCACACTAATGCCTTGCATTGGGAAGGTTTCCCTCGTCTTCTATGGGAATTATTAAGTTTGTTCTATTACACTAAGCCTCCACAATATGATGGAGTGGAGTATCGAGAAGAAGGTGTCCCTCGATGCCGAGTCAAGATGACAATCCCTCAACTTCCTTTCTGCCCCCAGTGGCACCCCATAGAAGTCGATGTGGTGGGGTATCGTCTTGTTGATACCATCGAGACTGCTGGTCTGGAGGCTATCCATATCTTCTGCAACCAGCATCCAATGGAGGTTGCTGGGTATCCCATTGGTCTGTTCCCTGCTATAGACTCCAGTGATCCGGAATGGAACTTTCAGATCGCCCATTATGGACACTTGATGGGAGATTTGGCCGAAGAAACGACTCGTAGTCTCACCAGGTTTATGAATGTTTAGCACCATTATCAGATTTTGCTACGTCGTAGCATGGTTCAATTAACGAGTGTGGCTCAAGGTTACTATCGGAATGATGACCATCAAGTCACTTAAATTGTGGAACTTCAAGCCTTGGTTACTCAGAAGGATGAAATCATCGCAGCACGAGATGAGACCATCCTTCATCGAGAAGATCAGATCAACGAGAGTGATGCTATCATCACTCAGCACAATACAATCATTGAGTTCCTCCAAGAACAAATCCACGACCTGATCCTTGAGGCTGATGATGCTCAGGCTCACATTGAAGAACTGCAGCAGCAACCGGTACCTCCCGCTGCACCCGTAGTACCTGAAGATGGTGAAGAAGACCCGGAGGAAATTGAGGGAGTCTCGGATCTTGACTCCGAACATGGAGACCCGGAACCCAATCCTCAGCCAGATTACTCTTCTTCTGGTAGTCAGTCTTCTGTAGGCAATCTTGACAATTTCTAGTTTGTCAAGTCATCGACTCTCTAGATGTAACCTATGTAAAGTGTAGTGACTTAGGTAGTAAGTAGCTTATCTAGACCTTGTGCCATTTGTTGTAATATAGATGGCCTGTGTATGGATCCTTTTAATGTACGATGTTAAGGACAGCCAGAATCTGTGATGTAATATAAGCCTTGTGTTTCATCATCCTGTTCTATATCTTTATTTCTGAAATGAGTTGGTTGAATGGAATATGTGAACTACATATCTGAGTGGTGAATCTTCTGAAATTGGGAGTAAGGCTATGTGATTAATACTGGATATCTCCTTTGTTTCAGATGGTTGGAGCCACGCGCCGAACCCCTGAAGGCTTCCGGGCAGATCAGGCTAGTGGTTCTCAACAACCGCCACCGCCACCTCCAAATCTAGCCGAGGTTATGGCTCGGCAAACTGAACTTCTCAATCTGCTGGTATAGGCACAGCAGAACCAACAGTGCCAGCAATCACGAGGAGGTCGAGGTGAACCTCAGGTGGCAAACTACCAAGATTTCTTCGGTACCCAGCCCCCGCCATTCAGCAAAGTGGAGGAGCCCCTTGATGCCGATGCTTGGCTTCGCACCATTGAATCCAAATTTGCTCTTCTTATGATTCCATGTGCGGACTCTAGCAAGGCTCACTTCGCTGCCCAATAATTACGCGGAGCTGCCCGTATCTAGTGGGATAACTATTGTGCCATGCAAGCTGATGGTCATGTTATCTCCTGGGAAGAATTCCGAAATGCTTTTTGAGCACACCATATACCCGAAGGACTGATGGAGCAGAAACTGAATGAGTTCTTGGCACTTACCCAAGGCACCCGCACCGTACCACAATATGCACAGGCTTTTAATCACCTGTGTCAGTACGCGGGCTATCACGTGGATAGTTTCACCAAGAAGTAGGACCATTTCCGTCGGGGCTTGAGCACTAAGCTCAAGGAACGTCTGAAACTTGTAAAGGCAAATACCTTCAGTGAGCTGGTTAACATGGCCCTGACCCAGGAGGATTGCATCACGGCACACCGTACCAAAAAGAAGCGAAGGATTTCCACGGCACCCGCGGGCGTTCAACCCTCGTGGTATCGATTCGTTCAGAATGCACCGCCTAGAGCGCCACAGCAGAATGCTCTGTTTGGTAGACTAGTTTTCAGGCTGCCTCAACAACAAGGAGGGTATAGACCTCCCGTACCTCCGCAACAGCCACAACAATCTGGCCCACGGCCAAATGTTCAACAAGTCCAACAGAGAAGCAGCACTTCATCAGAGATTGTTTGCGGACCAAGAAACCTAATCAAGGGCAGAGTTCCAATCAGGGTAATCAGAACAAGGGCAAGAGGCCGATGATACAAGTCCGGCAAGGGCGAGTTAACTTCACCACCCTTGCAGAACTTCCGGATGGAGCTCCCGTCATGTCGGGTACATTCTCTATTCACCACAAACCAGTTGTTACATTATTTGATTCAGGAGCAACTCATAGTTTTATTAGTAACAACTGTGGTACCCGAGTAGGACTTGATCTTTGTCCTACCCAAGGGTCATATATGATTTCTACCCCCGGAGGAAAGATCACTTCCAACCAAATGGTTAGAAGTGTTCCAATTCAGTTAGGTAGCAAAGTAATCAAAACTGATTTGGTTTTGCTAAACTTAGAGGGTATTGATGTCATAATTTGGACAAATTGGATGACAAAACATAGAGTACTGCTAGATATCTCTTCCCCGAGTTCTTGAAATTGATTCACCATATCAAGGAGCCACTACCCTCTATCTGCCTCAGCAAGAATATCTCCGTTCTTGTGCCTATGCTATCACAGACATTAAAGTAAAAGATATTCCGGTAGTCTGTGAATATCCCGATGTCTTTCCAGACGACTTGCCTGGAATGCCACCAGACAGAGACATCAAGTTCATCATTGAACTTTAACCTGGCACCGCTCCTATTTCAAAGAGGCCATATCGTATGCCTCCAAATGAGTTGGCCGAACTAAAAATCCAACTCCAAGATCTTCTCGACAAAGGTTTCATACGCCCAAGTGCTTCACCTTGGGGCTGTCCTGCTCTCTTTGTAAAGAAAAAGGACAATAGCTTAAGGTTATGTATCGATTATCGTCCACTCAATGCGGTCACTATCAAAAATAAGTATCCTCTTCCCCGCATTGACATCTTGTTCGATCAACAAGCTGGAGCTAAGGTCTTTTCTAAGATTGACTTACGCTCCGGTTATCATCAGATCAAAATCAAGCCTTGTGACATTCCAAAAATGGCTTTCTCGACCAGATATGGATTATATGAATATATCTGGTTATGTCCTTTGGGCTTACTAACGCACCGGCATATTTCATGTATCTCATGAAATCAGTCTTTATCCCGGAACTCGACAAATTCGTCGTGGTCTTCATCGATGATATTCTGATATATTCCAAGACTAAAGAAGACCATGCTAATCATATACGTGTTGTTCTTCAACGACTACGTGATCATCGCCTTTATGCCAAATTCTCGAAATGTGAATTCTGACTAGATAGTGTAAAATTTTTAGGACATACTATCTCCAGCGAAGTCATATCAGTTGATCCAACCAAAGTTCAGGAAGTTGTGGATTGGAAGCCTCCAACTTCAGTCCATCAAATTCGAAGTTTCCTTGGATTGGCGGGATATTATCGCTGGTTCATTCCTGACTTCTCCAAAATAGCTAAACCCATGACTGAGCTACTTAAGAAAGAGGTTAAGTTCCATTGGGATGACAAGTGTGAAGAAGCGTTCCACACCTTGAGAAAACTTCTAACAACTGCTCTAGTGCTAGCTCAGCCAGATAATACCCAGCCTTTTGAAGTCTATTGTGATGCTTCTGGAACCGGACTTGGTTGTGTTCTTATGCAAAACAACCGGATCATTGCTTATGCATCCCGAGCACTCCGAAATCATGAGCAAAATTACCCAACCCATGATCTTGAATTGGCAGCAGTTATTCATGCTCTCAAGATCTGGAGACATCATCTTATAGGTGCCAAGTGTAACATTTACACTGACCATAAGAGCCTCAAATATATCATTACTTAAGCTGACCTGAATATGAGACAACGGTGTTGGTTAGAACTGATCAAAGACTACGATCTTGAGGTACACTACCATCCTAGCAAGGCCAATGTGGTTGCGGATGCACTTAGCCGCAAAGCACATTATCATTGCTTGTCCATAGACATTTTTAGTGAAACTCTCTGCAATTAGATGAGAAAACTCAATCTAGAAATCATTCCTCAAGGTAGTCTAAATTTATTGTCTATCAAATAAACGGAGCATTCCGCTGTGGCACTCTAGGGGGTGCATTCTGAACGAATCGATACCGCGAGGGTTGAACGCCGCGGGTCCCGTGGAAATCCTTCGCTTCTTTTCGGCACGGTGTGCCGTGATGCAATCCTCCTGGGTCAGGGCCATGTTAACTAGCTCGTTGAAGGTATTTTCCTTTACAAGGTTCAGACGTTCCTTGAGCTTAGCGCTCAAGCCCCGACAGAAATGGTCTTGCTTCTTGGTGTCACTATCCGCGTGATAGCCCACGTACTGACACAGGTGATTAAAAGCCTATGCATATTGTAGTACGGTGCGGGTGCCTTGGGTAAGTGCTAAGAACTCATTCAGTTTCCGCTCCATCAGTCCTTCGGGTATATGGTGTGCTCAGAAAGCATTCCAGAATTCTTCCCAGGAGATAACATGACCATCAGCTTGCATGGCACAATAGTTATCCCACCAGATACGGGCAGCTCCGCGTAATTGTTGGGCAGCGAAGTGAGCCTTGCTAGAGTCCGCACATGGAATCGTAAGAAGAGCAAATTTGGATTCAATGGTGCAAAGCCAAGCATCGGCATCAAGGGGCTCCTCCACTTTGCTAAATAGCGGGGGTAGGTACTGAAGAAATCTTGGTAGTTTGCCACCTGAGGTTCATCTCGACCTCCTCGTGATTGCTGGTGCTGTTGGTTCTGCTGTGCCTGTACCAGCAGATTGAGAAGTTCAGTTTGCCGAGCCATAACCTCAGCTAGATTTGGAGGTGGCGGTGGCGGTTGTTGAGAACTGCTAGCCTAATCTGCCCGGAAGCCTTCCGCGGTTCCACGCATGGCTCCAACCATCTAAAACAAAGGAGATATCCATTATTAATCACATAGCCTTACTCCCAATTTCAGAAGATTCACCACTCAGATATGTAGTTCACATATTCCATTCAACCAACTCATTTCAGAAATAGAGATATAGAACAAGATGATGAAACACAAGGCTTCTATTACATCGCAGATTCTGGCTGTCCTTAACATCTTACATTAAAAGGATCCATACACAGGCCATCTATATTACAACAAATGGCACAAGGTCTAGATAAGCTACTTACTACCTAAGTCACTACACTTTACACAGGTTACATCTAGAGAGTTGATGACTTGACAAACTAGAAATTGTCAAGATTGCCTACAGAAGACTGACTGCCAGAAGAAGAGTAATCTGGCTAAGGATTGGGCTCCGGGTCTCCATGTTCGGAGTCGAGATCTGAGACTCCCTCAATTTCCTCCGGGTCTTCTTCACCATCTTCAGGTACTACGGGTGCAGCGGGAGGTACCGGTTGCTGCTGCAGTTCTTCAATGTGAGCCTAAGCATCATCAGCCTCAAGGATCAGGTCGTGGATTTGTTCCTGGAGGAACTCAATGATTGTATTGCGCTGAGTGATGATAGCATCACTCTCGTTGATCTGATCTTCAAGATGAAGGATGGTCTCATTTCGTGCTGCGATGATTTCATCCTTCTGAGTAACCAAGGCTGTAAGTTCCACTATTTGAGTGACTTGACGGTCAACATTCCGATAGTGACCTTGAGCCACACCCGTTAATTGACCCATGCTACGACGCAGCAAAATCTGATAATGGTGCTGAACATTCATAAACCTGGTGAGACTACGAGTCGTTTCTTCGGCCAAATCTCCCATCAAGTGTCCATAATGGGCGATCCGAAAGTTCCATTCCGGATCACTGGAGTCTATAGCAGGGAACAGACCAATGGGATACCTAGCAACCTCCATTGGATGCTGGTTGCAGAAGATATGTATAGCCTCTAGAGTAGCAGTCTTGATGGTATCAACAAGACGATACCCCACCACATCGACTTCTATGGGGTGCCACTAGGAGCGGAAAGGATGTTGAGGGATTGTCATCTTGACTCGGCATCGAGAGACACCTTCTTCTCGATACTCCACTCCATCATATTGTGGAGGCTCAGTGTAACAGAACAAACTTAATGATTCCCATAGAAGACGAGGGAAACCTTCCCAATGCAAGGCATTAGTGTGAAGATGCACTGCATGATCCCAAGAGACATTCGAAGGAGCGGCCATCTGCGACAAGAATGGAAAGGGTAAGATATACTTACCCTGCTGAGAACTCGCAAGGTAAATAGAACGAGACCATCGATTCTGATAACAGCAAAGGCTGGAAATCAGATGGATACTTAAGGTACTCAACTAAAAGATTCTATTGGAACCATACTAAGAATGAACAACATGTTACCTATCCTTAGAAAAACAACAAGTTTAAGCACTCATTTTGTTGGTTAATGTATTATGCATGCACGTACTACTCGACCTCACAACCAAAACGATTGCCGAATATCTTCATACTTACGTGGTTAGTTTCAGTGCCATAAGACATACGTCTCTCACTAATAACTAGCCGATAAGTCCTATCCGTCCTAATTTGGTAATCGTGGTTAGTGTACCTGCAAAAAAAACAATATATATCCAATGAACCTTTCATGCCAGCATGTCATGAAAGCGTCCCCAATCATTACTGTTCACTATAGAAACAGCATCTGTACCATTACCGCCGTACAGACAACGTTAACATACGTTATCGAAACAACGTATTCACGGGGGTACCGCAAAATGCGGGGGTATGAACAGCGATCGCCATACCCTGCTCCGAACCATATACTCCCAATATAACCAACCTAAGTTGATATATTGGCAGCATCTCAAGTAGGCCACTGCTTGAGAAACAGCGTTCGGTTCGCATCACCGACGGGAAGGCTAACTCCCCAGTTAGCTGAGCATCCTTACCTTTTTACCTCACCATCAAAGGTGTCGTTATAGAATGTAAAGTTGGGTTGTACATAAATTTAAGTTTTTGATGAAAAAGTATTGCTGGAAGTTAGAGTTATATATATACTATGGCCACTTCTAATTCCCTTAATAACATCACCCTAGGGCTTTACGTATTAAGCACAATCCTTAACGAAACCAACATAACTTTACAAAATACTTTGTTGGTCAAATTTTATACTAAAAACATTTTGAAGGCATTTCATATCTCCAGTGTACACTTGTTAGCTCTGATACCAGCTGTGGCAGAACCAACCTGATTTACACCGACTCAAGTACGTAAGTCCACTCTCAAGGGCTCCAACGTACTTAAAACGGTGTAATCCCTTAACTTAGTTAGCTACATTAGGCAACATAATTTGTTGTTATAAAATAAGTTATCATAGTACTGGGGTTGAAATCTTGATTTCTACAGCTTAGGCTATGTCTAAGGCATAGTAAATTTATTAAGATTTTATTCCTACAGAAATTGAGCTATAAAAATAATTAACATTAGTACTAATGCATTAGGTATTATTTAAAACTGTATATCTATGTAAGATCTTGTTATACTAAGGTCACCCTACTCAAGTTCAACATCCCCAATTATTTTCATAATTTTTGATCTTTTAAATCCACAGATCTTAAATATGCAAAGTTAAATAGGTATTATTCATAATTAAACTCACACCTTTTGAAAATATTATACAAACAGTAGGTTAAATATTTTTACTAAGTACTACTTGTCAAAACAAGACTAACACAATTGGTTTCACATTTTTACCATTTTTCTGCTATTTACTACGCATTTTCTTAGCTTACAACTACTTAAACTGAGCATTTAAATTAGAGCACAAACTACTCAGAAACTGAAAGTCAACCTATAAGGAAAGTTGTAGATCTTAAAATGAGGAATCCAACAAATTTTAGTTTGCATTTTTATGATTTTTCCATGAATTGCTATGGAATTTCAAAGTTGGCAGCAAAAATAACAAAGAGGTCCTTTATGACACTATTTCTAGAAGTCTTAGGCTTTACAGACAGCCCCTCGGGCTTTTGGGTCTTCCAGCCCGAGGTCCCTGGCCGTGGTCAAAGGGGGAGGCAGGGGTTTGACCGGCCAGTTCCGGCGACGACGATCGCCGGCGGTCAGGGTGGAGGGGTGGGGAAACATCACAAGGCTCTTGCGCACTTGTGGACGCTCGGAATCGGGTCGGGGTGACCTGTAGCGGCGGCGCGATGAGGGCAGTGCGGCCGGCAATGGAGGTGAACGGCGGGGGCGGTACTCTGGTGGTTGGGGGTGGTGAGGAAGTGGTCGGGGAGCTTCAGGGCGGCGTGGAGAAGCTCGGGGTAGAGGCAATTGGGGTCGAGGAGGGTCGGAGAGGGGTGCCCCACGGCGAGCAGGAAGCGGCGGCGGGCGGCGCTCGTCGGCAATGGTGCTCCGGCGGAATTCGTCGGCGTTGAGAGGCTGGTGAGCACGAGCAAGCACTGGGAAAGCTTTCTAGAGGGTTGATGGGGGCAATGGGCGCTTGGTGGTGGCTGTCCACGACGAGGCCGAGCGGCGGCGGGTGGAGATCACTGGCACGCGTTGGGAAGCCGGTGTGGTGCTTAAAGGGACCAATTGGGAGGTCGCAAAGCTCCACGGGGTTGAAAGGAGATGAGCTAAGGGGTCATTGTGGTGCGGGGATGGCGGAGGTGGGCCGTCCACGGCGAGCAGGAACCGCCGGAGGGAAAGCAGGGGGGCGGCAGTGGAGCTCGAGTCTGGAGTTGGGGAAACAGCAAAAGCGCAAGAGGAATGGTTTGCTGGGGTGTTTGTAGTGCTAATGCGCGTGGGAGTTAAGGCCATGGCGTCCTGCAGTGAGCTCTCCACGGCGACGGCAAGGTGGCGGTCGGGTGGAGCTTCGGGCGGTCGTGGCGAGCGCGGAGGAAGGCAGCAGGGGAGGGAAACAGGGCCGGGGTAGGGAAGGGGCGACGCGTGGGAGCCGTCCAAGCAGGAGGTGGAGCAGCGGTGGCAGCACAACGGCAGCGGCGCGGTGCTCTGCACCGGCGGCAGAGAGCAGCAGGGGCGCAGAGGGGGGCTAGAGGAAGAAGAGAGGGAGGTGTGTGAAGGACCTATGTGCAAAACAAAAAGATTCTAGGGCCTCTCAGTAAAGAAAAATTTCCCACTAATCTAAAAGTCTAATGAGGAAATTCCCAAACTAAAAGTTGTAGAGTTTTTCAAATCCTACAACATTGCTTTAGGGTTCAAGTTCAAAACCCAAAGCTTATAGCTTTACATGTTAAATTTTGAACAAAGATTGTATTTGAATTACTTTTGTCCTTACTGAGGTAGATTTCATGTAATTTTGGACACATTTGTAAGTTTTCATGCAATGTCATGATGACTTGTATTCTTACATTTTGGTCCTAAGTAACTTTAATAATTACTTTTGTACTTCAATAATTTTGCATAAAAGGACCCATATTTTTACATTAATCACATCTAGGTCCCAGTTTTCACATAAAGACCTATTTTTCTTAGGATTTAACATATCTATTGCATTTTCTTTCCTATGGTGATATAAATTTGACACCTAGTGTCACATTTTTCATAGGTTTTGATGCTACCTCCCATTTTACCCAATTAGCACTAGAGGGCCCACATTTTTCAAAAGTACATAAATACCCTTTTTCCCTTTGCACTTCAATTTGAACACCCATAAATAAGATCACACATACACACTTAGCACCAAGATCTAGTGTTTAAAATTCTAAATACCTGTATGTTACATCAGAGATGTTAACAAATTCTTCTGAACTCAGGTTCTGGGCTTCAGTTAATTCTCCGACGACGTTCCTGAGGTCTTCAGAGATTTCAACTTCGGATTCTGGGAGAATCTCATAGTCTCTGTCGGCGAGAAGCGTCGAGTCTACATATGATGTAAATGATGCAGTTTACAAAATGCATAGATTTCTATTTTATTTTACGATAAAGTTGCAATCCAACAAAATTAACATTGCATACTAGCAAACAACAAGATTTCCCTTTACTGGTAACCAATTTACTTAGTTACATTAAGTAACATGGTTGGTTACCCTAAACATTTAACTAACTGCATGAGGTAGTATGTTTGGTTATCTTAAACAATTAAATTAATTACACTTAATAACTTCATTTATTTGAATAGCTAATTATCTTTAATAACCCTAGGTTATTATTTAATTATGGACTTACTTTAATTAATTAGGAATATAACATTATCATATCATGTCCTATTCATTCTAGTTGTTTTACACCTGATCATAGGTTGAGAATTTATGGACGTGTTACACTACTCAAGAACAACACCTCAAAATATTTTCATAATTTTTCATGAACTAGAGCTATTGTTCATGAATTTTTTTAAATCTAAACTTAAATTCATTGTTGAAGCTACATTAGGTTTCTGACTCTCAAAGTTTTATCTTGGATTAAGCATGCTGAAGCAAAGCTAAGGTAAAATTTTCAACTTTAAACATGAAGAAATGCATCTAGAATTAAATCATGAAATTTCTATCAACATACAACAAAGGTACTTGAATTTCTAAGTAATTGAGTAGTAAAAAACTCGAAATTTTTAAACAGAGCTACACATGGGACGTACAACCTAAGTTCCAAAATTCAGCCACAACACATGCATATATCATGAGATACAAATAAAACACTCATTTCATAATATTTAATCTACATCAGAAAATACACATATACAGCTCAAACTCACTATATAAAAGTAGTTGAATTTAACTTAAGGATTCAAACCAAATTGGTTTGGTATTTTTATAAATTTTCT
Organism: Panicum hallii; assembly: GCF_002211085.1. Taxonomy (NCBI): domain Eukaryota; kingdom Viridiplantae; phylum Streptophyta; class Magnoliopsida; order Poales; family Poaceae; genus Panicum; species Panicum hallii. Next base: position 16,903,588 of record NC_038043.1, read on the forward strand.
ACAATTTTCTACATATTTTTAAAGTTCACAGCTTTTGAATTGGGGGGGAGGGTTCTGGAATCTTGCAGGAAGGCCGTTAGAACTTTTGAAATCCTTTCAAATAGGACCTTAGCTTGTCGGGGAAGAAGGGCAGGGCATTGCCAGCCAAATTGACATGAGGGGGGCGGCGGGCGGTGGAGAAGGAGTGGTCAGTGAGCATCAGGAGTTCAAGGCGCACCTGCTGGGGGTCTTGGGAAGGGGAGGGGATGGCCGGAGGTGGGGTTCCCACGGCGGCCGAGGTGGCGACGGAGGAGGAGCTCGTTGGCGAGGGGCTTCCCGGCGAGGAGGGTGGCCAAGCTCTAGTCTAATAGCTACAGCAGGAGGAGGGGAAGGTGTTGGGGTGGTCGGATTGCGCGGAGAAGGGGCGGAGGTAGGGGTTCGACAGCGACAGGAGCTTACCGGCGAGAAGGGGAATGATGGCGAGGTGGTTCCGGTGGAAGTCCGGCCACGAGGAGTGGCTTGGGAGCGTCAGTGAGGTGAGGGGAAGCTTCCCAGGGGGTTGTAGTCATGCGGGGAGGACTCGGGTGGGCTGCCCAAGGCGAATAGGAGGTCGCCGGAGTTGAAGAAGGTGGCGGCGGTGGTGTTCGGGGCTCCGGGTGCGCACGACAACGTAAAGGGAGGGAAATAGGTTTAGTGCCGTCTGCTGGTGCTACTGGGCAGAAGAGGAAGGGGAAAGGAGCAGGCACGAGCACGGGACACAGCGACGACGAGGTTCGGCCGGGCGGTGCTCGGGTTGGCGTGGTGCGCGTGGGAAAGGCCAGTGGGGGAGGAAAGCAGGGCCGGGGAAGCGGGAGAGCGACGCGTGGGGCTTGCCTGAACAGGAGGTGGCGCCGGGGAGGGACTGGAGCGGCGGTGAGCAGCGCTGATGGCCGGCAGCAGAGGGGCAGAGGGCAGAGCAGGGGAGCAGAGCAGGCGCCAGAGGAAGAAGAAGAGGGAAAGGGGTCCGAGGGACGTTCTTGGAATTTGCAAAAACCTCAGAGATCTCACTGTAAACTGAATTTTACCACTGATCCAAAGCTCTAATGAGGAAATGACCAAAATAGAAGTTGTAGAGTTTTTGAAATCCTAAACCTTTGCTTTAGGGTTCAAGTGCAAAAACCTAAAGCACAATGCTTTATTTTACCATTTTGCACTCAAATCAAACTTAAGTAAGTTTTTGTCCTTATTGAGGTAAATTTCTTATAACTTTGGACCTAATTGCAAGTATTTATGACATGTCATGATGACTTGCACCTTTTTACATTTTGACCCTTTGTAATTTTGGATGTTACTTTTGTACTTCAACTAATTTACATAAAAGGACTTGTACTTTCATAAATTTACACAAATACCCTTATTTTCATAACTTTCCTAAATTTTCACACAATTTAATCCACACCAAGCATTCTTCCTATTGGCTTGCTCTATTTAACACCTAGGGTGTCACAATCTTCCCCCCTAAAAGGAATCTCATCCCGAGATTACAGGAATGATATAATAAGAGGGTAGATACCTAAGAAATCTTGAAAAAGTCTGGGAAATTCTTCAGAAGATAGTCTTCGGTTTCCCAGGTAGCTTCTTCTTCCGTATGATGATTCCACTGGATCTTGATTGTTGCTTTAACATCTTGACTATTGCTCTTCTGGTACTTCTTTCCTTGGTATCTAAGATTCTGATTGGATGCTCCTTATAGGAAAGATAGGGTTCGATGTCGATGCTTTGTGTATCAATGATTTCGGTAGGAACACTGATACACTTCTTCAGTTGAGATATATGGAAAACATTATGAATGGCTGCTAGCTGAGGAGGAAGTTGAAGTCGATAGGCTACGGGTCCACAAATTTCAAGGATTTTAAAAGGACCAACGTAGTGAGGAGCGAGTTTGCCTTTGATACCAAATCGTTGAACACCTCGAGTAGGAGATACTCGCAGGTATACAAAATCACTTACTTCAAACTGTATTGGTTTTCTCCTTTTGTCTGCATAGCTCTTTTGTCTTGACTGAGCCGCTTTCAGATTATTCCGAATGATCTTTACCTTTTCTTCCGCCTCGGTGACAAGCTCAGGTCCAAAGATTTCGCGTTCACCAGTCTGAGACCAATTTAAAGGAGTTCTGCATTGGCGACCATATAAGGCTTCAAAAGGAGCCATTTTGAGACTCGATTGATAACTGTTATTATAGGAGAATTCTGCCAGAGCTAAGCATTTGTCCCAATGAATATGGTGGAAGGTTACGACTGGTCTGCGAGGCGACAACTCGATTTCGCACTCGACATTAACATGGCAGGGCTTGCACCACGCCACCGAACCAGGAATGAAGAGGCCGATCCTTGCGATCGGCCCCCAAAAAGGGGAAAAGGGATATATCACGGAAGAACAAATAAGGCATGTCAGGAATCAGCGGCCAGCTTCTTCCGATCTCCTCAAAAAGTACGAGTACAAGCAAGAATATGAACACCATAATGGGAAAAGTTTGAAGAAGTGGGAAGACACGTGTGATCATTGGCATTGCCCATTCTTCAAGTATTGCTGGAACTCTGGCATGAGCCGATTGCCTACTACTAAGGATTGCCCGAAGTGGGGATCCCGGAAGTATGATGCAGAAGGGGTCTCAGTTTTCCGACGTTTGAGACCTGTGCCATCCCAGCAAGAACAGATTCAACCACCACGAAGAAGGGTGGACTTTGAAGAAGAGGAGGATAAGTATCACCGGTCGCGTTGGTGCCCTGATGGACTTAACCGTTCCCAGAAACGTAGGGTACAGTGGCTGCGCAACTTGGAGGAAGCCGAGGGCAGATATCTTGAGATACTGAGGAAGGCGCACCCGGATTTGGTGGACAAAGTCCACTACACGCAGAAAAGGGAGTCATGCCCTCCAAGGAAGGAGTGGCGTCCAAAATTAACAAGAGCCAATGCGAAGACATCGGCTGATGCACATATGGTGTTTGTACTCCCCACGGAGTTCCACGCTCGAGGCCATGAAGAGTTATCGGTAGCCCAGCTTGACATGGGGCCACGGCCAGTAATATTTAAGAAGCCCCGAGCAAAGAACTACAAGCATTTGAAGGCTTTATATCTCAAGGGTTACATAAACGGCCAGCCTGTCAACAAGATGTTGGTCGACACAGGAGCGGCAATTAACATAATGTCGTACTCAGTGCTGCGTTGGTTGGGGCGGTCCGCTGGAGATTTGATCAAGACCAACGTCACGCTGAGCGACTTCAACGGCCAAACATCAGAGGCACAAGGCATCCTTAGTGTGGATCTGACCTTTGGCAACAAGACTGTCCCAACCTCTTTCTTCATCGTCAACAGCAAGAGCACATACAATGTCCCACTTGGCAGGGATTGGATTCATGCCAACTGCGGCATCCCTTCCATAATGCATCAATGCCTAATTCAGTGGGATGGGGATGAGGTAGAGGTGGTTCATACAGATGACTTGATCGAGATCTCGCATGCTGCCATGAGCATCTGGGACGCGGAAGACCAAGAGCTGATCTCAGGGATCAGTTTGGAAGGCTGCGACCGCATTGAAGCTACAAAAAATAGGGTGAGGCTGGTCTTATCCACTGGCCTTACAGAGTAGACAAGTCACAAAGAACGAGCTTCTTTGACGCACTCGGCAAGGCCGATCCCCGCGATCGGCCTCAAAAAAGAAAATGTAAACTTTTGATGGCAAGTGTTTTAGATGATCATAGCAATCACAGGGAGGACTGGTCTAGCAGCTGGCCATACTTCAATTGTAAAATTTCAAAGATCAATGAAGGATATAAAGCGGCCGATCTCAACGATCAGCCAAAATTCTTTTTATTATCTTCTCTATCCATCTACAGTGTTGACTTAACAAATGATGAAAAATTAGGATACAAGTTTACATCAGCTGACGTGCTTGAAGAAGTGGATATTGGTCCTGGGGATAATCCACGACCAACATTTGTCAGCAAAAAGTTATGCCCGTGTCTACGAGAGCCGATGATAGCTTTGCTAAAGGAGTACGTAGATTGCTTCGTCTGAGATTATACGGAAATGTTTGGGTTGGACAGGAGCATAGTCGAGCATCGGCTCCCTCTAAAGAAGGGATTTCAGCCATTTCAGCAGCGAGCGTGGCAAATGAAGGCTAAAGTCTTGGTGGAGGTCAAGAAAGAGGTGGAGAAAATGCTAGAAGGAGGAGTTATCAGGCCCTGCAGGTATGCCTAGTGGATTTCAAGTGTCGTACCTATGCAAAATAAGGATGGCCGATGGCGAGTCTATGTGGACTTCAAAGACCTCAACAGGGTTACTCCAAAGGATGAATACCCGATACCTGTCGTGGAGACATTGATCAACGCGGCTGCTAGTCATAAGATCTTGAGTTTCATGGATGGCAATGCCTGCTATAACCAGATCTTCATGGCTCTAGAGCTATAAACAAGACCGCGTTCAGAGTGCCCAGGGCAGTAGGACTGTTCGAATATGTGGTTATGATGTTCGGGTTGAAGAATGTTGGCGCTACTTATCAGCGTGCCATGAACTACATTTTCCATGACCTGATCGGCAAGCTGGTGGAAATTTATATTGACGACGTCGTGGTGAAGTCTGCATCGGTTGAAGGGCACTTGGGGGACCTACGGCAAGTTCTGGAATGAACAAGAAGGTTCGGGCTTAGGATGAATCCGAAGAAATGTGCTTTCGGCGTATCAGCCTGTCAATTGCTGGGTTTCTTGGTTCATGAAAGAGGAATTGAGATCGGCCTAAAGAGTCAAGAAGCTGTGAGAATAATGGTGCAACCTACTATGAAGAGGGAGCTCCAGCAGCTCATTGGTAAGATCAACTTTGTCAGAAGGTTTATTTCCAATCTCTCCGGGCGGATTGAGCCTTTTATGGAGTAGGTAAAAATTAAAGCCGATGATGAGTTTCGCTGGGGGCCAGAGCAGCAACGAGCGTTTGAAGAGATCAAGGAGTATCTGTCAAAACCACCCGTGTTAATTCCACCCCAACAAGATAGACCATTCTATGTGTACTTATCAGTAGGTGACACCTCCATCGCTTCAGTAGTAATACAAGTGCATGACGACAAAGAAAGGGTTGTGTTCTACCTCAGCAGAAGAATGCTAGATGCGGAGACAAGGTAGCCTAATATTGAAAAGTTATGTCTTTGTCTATTCTTTACATGCACAAAGCTTCATCATATCTTGCTATCAGCCAAGACAATCGTCATCTGCAAATTGGATGTCATCAAGCATATGCTATCGGCTCCTGCATTGAAAGGCCGACTTGGAAAGTGGACGTTTGCATTGTCAAAGTTCGATATCCAATACCAACCCGCAAAGGCGGTCAAAGGGCAAGCGTTGGCAGATCTCTTTGCAGAAAGGATCAATACTGACATAACAGCACTTTCTGTACGCGCATGGGCCATGTACTTCGATGGATCGGCTTGTGGAGATGGATGTGGCATAGGTATCTTGCTTGTGTCGCCTCAGGGGGCAACGTATTCTTTTTCAATCAGATTACCTACTGCTTGCACTAATAATCTCACGGAATATGAAGCAGTGCGTAAGGGTATGGAGTTGCTTCTTGAGGTTGGAGCTGAAGCAGTGGAAATTTTTGGGGATTCAAAATTGGTGATCTCTCAGCTCACAGAGGAATATAGGTGTGAGAGTGAGTCGCTCTTCCCGTTATGGGTACAATGTCAAGAACTGATGGCCCAATTTAGGTACATAAATTTCTATTGGATACCTAGGACACGAAATTCAGAGGCCAATGATTTGGCATAGATAGCTTCGGGATACAAGGTTGTGGCGGACAAAGCCGATCTTCAGGTACACCTACTAGACCAAGGAGATTGGAGAGCCAAAATCTTCAATTATTTGAAGGATTCGACTTGGGGGGCACCTAAAAGGATACGTTACAAGGCCATGAGGTACGTCCTGATAGGAGATGACATGTTCTACAAGACTTTAGAAGGTTCGCTGCTTAGATGCTTGGGGCCGATTGAATCCAATCGGCTCTTACACGAAGTCCACAAAGGCACCTGTGGGACTCACCAATCGGCTCATAAGATGAAGTGGCTAATTAGGCGATCGGGGTATTACTGGCCCACCATGCTTGAAGACTGCTTCAAATATTATAAAGGATGTCAGGCATGTCAGAGGTTCGGGAAGATTCAGATGGTACCAACATCAATAATGAACCCTATCGTCAAACTGTGGCCGTTCAGAGGCTGGGGCATGGACATGATCGGCAAAATTAATCCTCCATCCAGCAAAGGCCACCAATTTATTTTGGCCGTCACAGATTACTTTACCAAGTGGGTGGAGGCAGTTCCCATGAAGTCAGTAGCATCCAAGGACATCATCAATTTTGTCAAAGAGCATGTCATTCACAAGTTCAGGATTCCACAGACCATTGCCACAGATGGAGGTTCGGTCTTCATTTTAAAGGAGTTCAAGAAGTTCGCTACTGACATGGGCATCAAGCTGATTAGGTCATCTCCATATTATGCCCAAGAAAATGGACAAGCTGAAGCGTCCAATCAGAGCCTTATCAAGTTGATCAAGAGAAAGATCGATGAACATCCTAGGCGTTGGCATGAGATTTTATCATAGGCATTGTGGGCATACCGTATTTCATGTCATAGAGCAACAAAAACTTCTCCTTATCACCTGGTGTATGGATAGAAGGCTGTATTACCATGGGAAATTACAACTGGCTTGAGGCGCATAGAGTTCCAAAATGACTTAACAGCTGAAGAGTATGCTACTCTGATGAATGATAATGTTGAGGACCTCACGGAGCTTAGACTTTGGTCACATGAGAAGATCAAAGAAAATAAGGCCAAAGTAGGCCGCGCGTACAATAAGAAAGTCAACCCAAAAGAATTCCAAGTTGGAGACTTGGTTTGTGAAGCGGTGCTACCATTGGGGACTAAAGATGCAGCGTATGGAAAATGGTCTCCAAACTGGCACGGGCCTTTTAGGGTTGACCAAGTCCTATCTGGGAACGCATATATGCTTGAGGAGTTAGATGCCATCAAGTTCCTGGTGGCGGTCAACAGTCAACATCTCAAGAAGTACATCCCAAGTATGTGGGATGATGAGCAATAAAGCCGATGCTACGCATCAGGCTATGAACCAATATGATCAGTTGGCCCGTACAAGAGAAAGCCGACGCTACGCGGGAGGATATGAGCCGGCAGGACCTGATGACTTGTATAGGTGAAAGCCAATGTTACGCATCAGGCTGGGCACAAGGAAAGAGGGTTGATACGTGCAGTGGGCCCACATATATATATATAGAAAAAGAGAGAAGTACTTTGTACCCACGTGGAACAAATGTTCGATGGTGCTCGTCGCGATGTTCTTCCTGCTGTGCAAAACCAACGCCCTACATGGGAAAATTTCAAGTTTCCAGCAGACAGGGATGGAGTCAATTCCTGAAGCATGGAGAGCCTATCCTTATCATGGGATGGACGAATGGCTCGTCCTCCAAAGCTTCAACAATGGGTTGACTCCTACATCAAGAGTCCACTTCGATGCTGTTGTTGGAGGAGCTTTTCTTGACCTCACCATCTCCAAAGCTATAGCGCTAGTCGAGAAGATGGTCTCCAACTAAGGGTGGAGCGAACAACGGCTCCAACCCAATTCAAAAGGCATGCATACCATCAAGGAGGCGGACATGCTCTCTGCAAAAATGGACATCCTACTCAGGAAGCTGGATGAGAGGGCAGAGATCAAGAAATAGATGTACAACTCCATCCAGGCCATTGACTCGCACTCCATGTGCGAGGTCTGCGGAAATGGTGGACACTCGGGGAACGACTTCCCGAAACCTGTGAAGACGCTGCCTTCATCAACAGCAACAACAACGGGTTACATCCACAAGGAGGCGAAGGGTGGAACCAGTCGCGCCCACCATATCAAGGAGGTAATAACTACAACTCAAATTTCAATTCAAACCAACCCTCCTTGAAAGATCTTTTGCTTGGCCAAGCTAAAATTAATGAATCTTTGAATAAAAAGCTTTTGACCAATGATAAAACTTTGGAAAGCATAAGCGTAAAAACTGAAACTTTATCTTTTGCTTTGAAAAACCAATTAAGTTTTAATAAAATGTTTAAAACTCAATTTGCACAAATGGCTACTGTTGTTCCTGCGGTTGATTCTGGGAAGATTCTGGGGCAACCCGAAGCTCCCGTTGAAAATTTCAGCATGGTGGCCACCGGATGGGGCAACCCATCCCGGAGGGCATCCCGCACTAACCATGTAGGAAGACCCACACACCAAAGGGCGAACGCGTGGGGAGGATTGACAGCAGCAATACATAGAGATCCAAGGGTCCAATGGTCAGCTGTTCGATTTATGACTGCCACTATGATCAAGCCCTTTGCGACCTTGGGGCAAGCATAAACATCTTTCCCAAGGTGATATTTGAACAACTGCAATATCCTGCTCTTTCTCCAACCCTAATGTATGTGCAGCTCGCCGATTCGACCATTCGACATTTTGAAGGGATAGTTGAAAATCTATTCGTGCAAATCAAGAACTCCTTCGTCCTCGCAAACTTCATGGTCCTCGACATGAAGGGTGATTTAGGCATACATCTGATGCTTAGACAACCATTCCTAAGGGACGTCAAGGCATGGATAGATGTTTGGACTGAAGAAATCCATTTCCGCATCAGGGTCAACAACATATTCTTTAAATTCCAATACAGGAAGGAGCAGCGCTTCATGATTCATCAAGGTCACGACGGGGGTGGAATTTGGGGAGAACCACTGCCCAAACCTGAAACTCCACCGATCACACAAGCAAAAAGAAAGAAGACAAAGAAGGTGTGGCGGAAGGTGGAGAGTGTGTCTTCGTCCACTTCTCCACAGTGGGACACCAAATGGTAAGCACGCCGGAGAAACATCCTACCCGTCAGACTTAACATGACGAGCCCTTGCCAAAGGTAAATTGCTATTTATCTCATATTTGGTTTTTCTAAAATTTTATTTTCTCAACATTTGAATTTTTCTCACTGCATATTTGATTTTTCCAACACTCACTGCATGTTGGAATTTTTCTAGCCTTTTTCTGCTTTTACAAAAATCCTAAAAATATTTCTGAGCATGAAAATCCTTTGAAAAATATATTTGGACTTCTTTTCGAAGCAAAGTGTGGACGGACACCAAAGCATCAAAGCAAGAGAGCCGTTGGGGGCAGTGGGCCCCGGCTGTTAGCCAGGAGGGCCAACCAGGGTTCGGTCGAACCCTTGGATCGGCCGACCCAGGCCTAACGGCTCTTGGGCCCCACTTCCTCCCACGGCTACTAGCTGTTGTGCTCAGCATCTTCCTAGCTGTTTGCTGCTCTTGCTCTTTAAATAGAGGCCGAGAGGGGGGTGTGAAGCACTCCAACTTCATTCCACTCACTCACTCTTTCACACATTCTTTGCTCTCGGGATTCATTGGATTTTTGCTCAAGTTTGAATTCAAGAAACCTCTCTCTCTCATTTCTTTGCTTCAAGAATAATCCCACATTTGGAAGAACAACTCTCGGGTAAGCATTTCCATTCGGTTTCACTAACGTAATCCATTTCAAGTTGTTCTTGTTCGTTCTTGTTCTTCAAGCATGAAGGGCATGTGTTGGAAGATTTTCGGTGCATTGAAGAAGATGTCAGGCACGAGCTCATTTCGTTCTCAGGGTGGCTCAAGCTCTCACCACACCCCCAAACTGATGCCGAGCCCGAGCATGATGGACTATGAAGAAGAACAAGAAGAACAAGAGGAACAAGCCGAACTGCAAGCTGAGGACATGGAGATAGACGATGATGATGACGCTACCTCAACTTGCGAGATGACTGCAAACATCAAGCCTACGCTATCTTCAAGTGTCGGGACTTTGGTCACACCAAAGCCTTTGACCCAGACCTCCTCGAGAAAATAGGTATGGACGTAGACTTCGCTCGTGTTTGGCATGCAATTGGATGGGATGGTTTTCTGCCTGTTGACAAGAATGGTTCTCATGTCCTCACCATCCTTTTTCTTTGCACTCTTCAAGAGGTGGATGATGGAAGTTCTTTTCAACTCTTTGGAAATGAGTTCTATCTTACTTGGAAAAATTTGAGTCACCACCTTGGTTTTGGCACGCGCTTGACGATTTCCCTTGAACAAGCTTGCCACGATTTTAATCGCCATGAATTTTGGTGTTTGATTTCGGGTCAAGTTGTTGATGGCAAGTTTGCACCGTGGTACAATGATATTCAAAATCAAACTCTTCGTTTGATGCACAAATGGTTGGCCATCACCCTCCTCCCAACGAATGATGTTCGGCCCGTGCATAACAATGATTTGATGATCCTATACGCCATGGTCAACAAGATCAAAATCTCCCCCGTAAAGGCAATGATTAAGCAATAGCTTACGAATTTCAAGATGACGGGTCCTATTGAGTGCACTTCTTTGATCACTCGCTGTTGTTGGTCAAAACCCACCGGCAAGCAGCGACAGGCAACACGAGGAGCCGGGAGGCTACCGGGACTGCTGGTGGGCCCCGGTCCCTCAGTCAACGGCCTAGGATCCGGCACATGACCTGGCGTGTGGGTTTCTAGGCGTGCCACCTGACCTTGTACCTGATCAGGAAGGTGTAGAAGTGATTTTGGTTAGTTTATTGCATGCACAGACATGTTCAAACATTAGTTCGAGCCGTGATCGGCTCATCTGGTGACCCCCGATATCGTCTGTAAAGAGTCGATTGTCTCCCAGTATCAGATCGGATCTAAGTATTTAAACAAAGCGTGTATATCTGATATTAATATAAACTTGCTCTGTAATCAATAAGCTAATTCAATCTACGACGGTTAAAGCTATCACTACATAATCGGAACATCCTACGCGTAGTTAAGCCCGTCTGTGTTGATAAAAGTTGATAAGGTCGCAGTGTGTGGTAGCTATGGTTAAGCGTTTGAAAGTACTAGCCATATGCCGTGAAATATGGAAAGCGGTAAGCCTAGTAACCAATCGGCCTGAGGGGTGGACATATCTCCCACCACTCATAATTTGGTTTATTTCGCACACGCACCGACATGCGGGAATACGTTCCGCACAACGGACAAGAGTACGGTCATGTAGTCACGCTACAGACGTACGTCCTGCACATTGGATGTGCGTATGGTCCTACAGTCGCTTGTGGTGGCCCTGATCAACGAGTTGGAATGAAAGGCAAACGGTTGCTTTGGAACGATCATTGGATGCTCCAAGCATGTGAGTTAGGTTTACCCTTGCAAGGTTATGAAACTCGATTCAGAATCGTCCGTTTCTCACAGAGATTGAGACTACTTGTTCCTTCTGCCACATAGAGTAAGAACAATAACTATTGTTGGAATAATCTTGATGGATGCTAATCTCTACCTTGCTTGTTTAGAATAGGTGCTTACCTAGAATGGTTAATGCAACTAGAAGCTGAAAACTAAAACATGAAAGTTAGATCATACTCTTTGTTGCTTTTCAGCTGAAACTAACCCAGAACCATTACAAGCCTTCATAAGTATAGTTACATGGCAAAGTATACCATGAAACGGGTATGTCTTGCTGAGTATTAGCATACTCAGTCTTGCTAGTCTGTCTTTCAGGTATGGCCTGTGTGAACCAAACGGGTAGTCCAGCCTGGCCATCCTCTGTTCCGTTTGGCTGGTCCGTGGAGTGGGATCCGTCCCCGACCGGCAATGACCCTCCGGAATGACACTAGGTTTCAGGCCGAACGTGGTGTCAACTCTCGCGACGTGTGTAGTCGTGCGTAAATTTTCTTCCGCTATTACTCTGGCACAAGCTTGTATAGCTTGTTGTTTTAAAACAATGTCTGTATAAGTTACTTTAAGTTTCGAAACAGTTTGTTATAATGTTTAATTATCCTATGGACTAAAAGTTTATGATCTGTTGTATGATTATAAACTTGCCTTCGTGCGAGGTAAACCTACTTCGATCCTGTTGAACCGTGGTTGTATCGGGCGGTGACCCGACAGACCAATGAGTTGTTCCGTTTGAAGTGCGTTGAGTTAGTATCGACTGTATAGTGATGACCAGTGCACTTGACCCAGAATAATTCAGGCGGTTCTGCCACAACAGCGATGCCAGCGCGGCCCCTCCGATCAAGCACCGAAGTCTTAGGCACCTACTGGTGGTAGATCGTAGGATGAAGCCGATAGATCGGCTTTAGGAGCAATGGACTCCCCTTTTGTAATGATTTTCCCTTATGAATCAAATCCTTTCATTTTAGTCAGCAACTCTCAAAAGCAAATTTGCTAGGAGCCGATGGCAACGCATCGGTCCTTTCCCTCAAAGTGCCGATCTGGATTTGAGTCGATCCCTGACGTAATACCATCTTCTTAAATCTGGAACCTTCCCAAAACGGATCTCCACAGATTCCCCGAATCCAAGCTGCACTCCAAAACCCTTGCTCATTAATCCAATCGCAAAACCCATACCAAAACCTCAGAGCACGAACTTGAAACTCGTGAAGCGAACCCTAGATCCAGTTTCCAAGTCTTCGATCACCATTGGAGTTTCAGATGGTAGAACCCTCGAATGCCAATGCGGGTGTCCTTGGTCTGAAGGTAAAACTCCGACCTTTCGCTAATTTAATGAAGTAATTATTCGAACCCTTGAAGCATTAAATGATCCCTTCCTATTATTTGGCTCTTATCGATGTGTCAGGTTTCAGACATTCTTTTGCCATATCCTTCTTCCCCCAATTCCTTTTGCCTTAGGCCTCATTCTTATGAGAGTCCAGTAGATTTGATTTCTTGTGAGGCTAATAGGATCCCATTTGTAAGCCAAGACATAGATTTAGATTCCTGGGCCGACAGCCTGCGTGCCTGGCCGAATCCTCCCGAAGGTTGGGTGTCCTGGTACAACAGAGTAGCAAAAACCTATCAATCCACAGGGGAAACCATAGGAATAGCTGATGCTCTATCTCTATCATTGTCCCCCCTTGAGAAGAATGAAAACCTTCTGAAGACCATCGACTATTTTGGTCTGATGCCTTGAACTGCTTTTTATTTGGACATGGGCCGATGACTCCAACCCTCATGGATGTCATGATGATTACTATCTTGGAGATTGCATCACCTAGCCCCTCTGCCTTCAGACTGCTTGAGGTCCCCTTTAAATCGTCCTCCAAAACAGAATGCACAAACTGGGGTGCCTACCTAAACTAGCACATCAAAACCAAAGGCCCCGTGAAGCGTCCCCCCCACCAGGGAGGACTTAAAAGTGTCACTTTATCAGTCCCAGGAGGCTGATAACACTTTTATTACATCAGATGGTACATCACCGTACAACTCTTCGCGGTAATGGGCAGTGAAGCGCCACTATCGCGAGGATTACAACAAAAACCCATATTACTACACTAACTACGAACAGGGGATCATCAGAGTCTTGCGCCATGCGGAGCTCCAACGGTGACCTCACCCACAGGCAAGACTGGGTGCAGGACGGGACCCTACTCGTCGTTCTCGGGGATGTAGTCGGGATCCTCCACTGAAAAGTAAGAACGGGGTGAGTACAAACGTACTCAGCAAGTCCAATCACACCCACGGAGGGGTTATAACAGAATTCATGCACAGGGTAATCCAAGGATAAGGTTATGGTTCATTTGCGGAAAACTTGACTTTATGCAAAGGTTCGTTTCAAAACATTTTTCAAAAACAAGTCGTTAAGCATCGAGGGGCACACGGTGTTGATCCACACAGGATCTAGTTTAAAACTGCTACCGGACTCCCCGTCCGCCGTAGCACACGGCACCACTGCCGGATACTTTCCAAACATTTCACACTGGATCAATCATTCCCAGAGAGAAACACTAGTTATGTGACCACACCGTAACTTGCCCAATACCGTGGGCACGGCTATTCGAATAGATTTTAACTCTGCAGAGGTGTGCGACTTTACCCACAGGCGGGGTACCGCAACACGAACACCTTAGCGCCGGTGCAGATCCCATCGAAGCCCTTTCCCACCTTAGCTAGACCTGACTAGCCACCACGGGATCTATCAAGGGGTCATTCGACCTATCACCGAGGTTTAACCGGGGCATAAGTCACACAGAGCTTATCCCGTCTCCTTGATCACCCGTTGCTCCCAGCTCTCCTGATGGCTATCAGACTAACTAGTGGGGTTAGGCCAAGCCGTTGCCCATACAACGGTCAAGTGGTTCGCACGTCAGGAAGCTAGGTGAGATGTCACAACAACTCGGTCCTTAGGGGTGACAGGACGGACATCTCCCTCCCTTGCCCTACCACACAGGTACGAGCACACCAGCGGCAATCCACACAGGAATGCCGTCCATCCCGTCTGACTCACTTTCCAAAATCACATTTTATCCCTTCCCACACACACACGCGTTTCCTTTATAAAATCAGGTGTTCAAGGTATGGTTATCACAACAAGGGTGGCTATCCTACCATGTTTACGGCACGCAAAACCATGCAATTTCATAAAACGGCCATTGGGTTGTGTTTATAAAAACTAGGACAAAAATATGCATCAAAGGGCGGAATTGAACTTGCCATCGTCAAACCCTTGCGGAAAGTCCTGATCGGAGCACTGTCCTTCGGGTTCGGGGTCGCAGTACTGGTCCTCAGTTGCTTGGTCGCGGTCGGGAACCTCGTCGTTCACTCCGTGTCCTACGACGCAAACAAACAGACACACAATCAAGCGAAAGAACTAAAAGCTTTTACCGATAGGCTTGAATCGGAAATAATTTAGTTACGGAGTTAGGGCCAATATCTCTGGGTGGTTTCTTGATGGCATGGCTAAAACTATACTAGAAGGGGCGTGGTAAAGTTTCGGGTCAATCGGAGGTCGTTTCGCACATAAAATGACGCGCTAAAGGTGGTTTCAGGGCTCAAACGGGGGTTCGAGGGCTTGTTCGTAAATATCCGGAAAGAGTGCGGACCTATTTGTAAATCCTAGAAATACCCTAAGCATGCTAAAAGGTGTCGATTATGTTTAGGTTTATGTTCCGAGGGGTTTGATTTGAATTAACGGAAAGGGTAGGGCTATTTTTGCAAAAGAGAATGGATAAAGGGGTTTCTTTGGAACAAACAGGGGAGGCCAGGGGGTTTTTCGCAAAAGGGCCTCCTTCTTCTTCCTCCCCTCACAGGAAACAGAGGAGAGTGGGGGGGGAAACGCCGGCGGCCAAATCCGGCCACCTAGGGCCCGGGCGGCTCGGGTGAGAGGGGGAAAAGAGGGAGGGGACCACGGGGAACTCGTTCCCGGCCTCACCTCGGGCCGGGGTAGCGCGCGGAGGCGGGGCGACGGCGGGCTGCGGCGGCGGGTACTGGAGCTCGGCGTGGCGGCGCTAGGGCGGTGGAGGCGAGGGGCCAGGTGGCGGGGCAGGTTGTGGGGGGTGCCGGGGTGCGGCCGGGCCTATTATAGGCGGCCGGCGGTAGGGGGAGGCGGCGGCCGGCGGGTGGCTCCACGGGCGGCCATTAATGGCGCCCGTGGCTTGCGACGGGGCTCAGCCGTGCACGTGGGGGGGGGGCCGGGCGGCGGTGTGCGGCACAGAGGGGGGGCGCGGGCGGCGAGGCGGCACAGGGGAGGCGCGGGTGGCGAGGCGGCACAGCGGGCGGCGGCGTGTGCGCCACGGCGGCCGTGCGGCCGCGCGCGTGCGCCAGCGACGGGCGGCACGGCGGGCGGCGCGGCACGTGGTGCACGCGCGGGTACGGGCGGCCGGGCACAGGCGCGCGCGAGGGGAAGGGGGGGGGCCGGTGGCCGGCGCGACTGGTGCGGCCGGGCACGCGCGCGGGAGCAGGGGGGAAAAGGGGAAAAACAGGGAGGAAGGGAGGAGGAAGAAAGGGAGGGGAGGGAGAAAAGAAAGAAAGGAAAAAGGAGAGAAAAGGAAAAAGGGAAAAAGAAATAAAGGGAAAGAAAGAAAAGAAAAAGAGGGAGGGAGAAGGGCCGGCGCCGGTCGCGGCGGTGACCGCGGCCGGTCGGCCACGCGGGGAAACGCGCGGCGCGAGGGAACGGCGAGGGGAAAAGAAAACGCGTCGGCGCCAATCGCGGCCGCAGCCGCGACCGATCGGCCACGCGCGCGCGGGATTTGTGCGCTGCGCGAGAAATGACTTGCGCCGGCGCTATTCGCGGCGGTGACCGCGCGCGAGCGGCAGGCTTCCGAGCGACGCGGGATGGATGGCGATACGGTCGGGGTTAGGGCTATGGTCTGGCGACGAGTGGTTTTTAATCGAAACGTTCTAACGCGTGATTCGATTTTGGTAAGTTTTTAGGGCGTCACAAACCTACCCCACTTAAATGAATCTCGTCCTCGAGATTCGGCTGGCCACGAAATAGATGGGGAAACTCCTTCTTTAGCGCCTCTTCGCGTTCCCAAGTCGCTTCCTCCACCCCATGTCTGCTCCATTGAACTCTGCATATTCGTACTTCGGAGTTTTCTCGTTCTCCTAGTGACGGTGTCCAGGATTCTGACCGGCACTTCTTGATATCGCAGATCCGGTTGCAGGTCTATTGTTTCTACCGGCACGTGTTCTCCTTCGGGTACTCTCAAACATCTCCTTAATTGCGAGACGTGAAACACTGGATGTATATCTGACATTTCTTCCGGTAACTCTAGTCGGTATGCCACTGCTCCTACCTTCTTTAGAACCCGATACGGCCCAATGTATCGAGGGGCTAATTTTCCTTGTACCTGAAATCTTCGTGTCCCTCGAATGGGTGAGACTTTGAGGTAGACAAAATCTCCCGGATTGAAGCTTATCTCCCGCCTCTTCTTGTCCGCATAGCTCTTTTGTCGGGACTGAGCCGCTTTTAATTTCTCGCGGATTTCCGCTACCTTTTCTTCTGCTTCTTTTATGAGCGCGGGTCCTACTAGTGCACGCTCTCCAACTTCCGACCACATCAAGGGAGTTTTGCACTTTCTTCCGTAGAGGGCTTCGAATGGCGACATACCCAGGCTGGCTTGGTAACTATTATTGTACGAGAATTCTGCATAGGGCAGACTCTGTTCCCAATCGTTTCCATAGGTCAGGACACATGCTCTCAGCATATCTTCCATGATCTGATTCACCCTCTCGGTTTGACCATCCGTCTGTGGGTGGTATGCGGAGCTAAAATCCAACTTAGTGCCCATGGCTTTATGTAGGCTTTTCCAAAACCTAGATGTAAATTGGGTCCCTCTATCCGAGACGATTCTACTGGGTACTCCATGCAACTTCACTATATTTTCCACGTAAAGTTTTGCCAGCTTTTCTCGCCATAAGTGGTCCTTACGGGTATGAAATGTGCCGATTTAGTGAGTCGATCCACAATTACCCATATGGAATCGTGTCCCTTCTGTGTTCGGGGTAGTCCCACTACAAAGTCCATTCCTATCTCATCCCATTTCCAAACCGGGATAGGCAAGGGTTGCAATAATCCTGCCGGCTTTTGATGTTCGGCCTTGATCCTTTGGCAGGTATCACAATGTGCCACAAATCGTGCGATATCCGCTTTCATTCCATTCCACCAGTATTTTTGCCTTATGTCCATATACATTTTGGTGGATCCTGGGTGGATGGAGTAGGCCCAAGTTATGGGCTTCGTCCATGATCAATTGCCGGAAATCTCCGTTCTGGGGTACACAAATTCTATCCTCGTACCATAATGTTCCCTTATCGTCCACTCTGAAACCTGGCGCTTTGTTTTCTCCAGTTTGCTCGCAGATCTTTACTAACTCCTGATCCGAGCTTTGAGCCTCTCTAATTCTATCCTCTAGGGTTGATTGGACGCTTAACACATGGCTGGAACCTTGAGGGACAATGTGCACATTTAATCGTGCCATTTCCTCGCGCAGGTTGTTATCCTTGGGCCCATAGGATTTCCGGCTTAAGCGTCGGCTACCACATTCGCCTTTCCGGGGGTGATACTGAATTTCCAAATTATAGTCCTTGACCAACTCCAACCATCTTCTCTGCCTTAAATTTAAATCCGGCTGGGTAAAGATATACTTCAGACTCTTGTGGTCCGGTGTAGACCTCACACTTATTCCGATCAGGTAATGTCTCCAAATCTTAAGGGCATGCACTACAGCTGCTAGTTCCAAATCATGGGTCGGATAGTTTTGCTCATGGGTCTTGAGTTGGCGGGAGGCATATGCAACGACTTTCCCGTCTTGCATCAGTACGCACCCTAACCCTTGTCGGGATGCGTCACAATAAATGACAAAGTCCCGATGAATGTCCGGTAGGGTCAGCACTGGGGCGGTCGTCAGTCTTCGCTTCAATTCTTGAAAACTCCTCTCGCAGGATTCTGTCCAAGCGAACTTTTTCTCCTTCTTAAGAAGTTCCGTCATGGGTCGGGCTATCTTAGAGAATCCTTCAATAAATCTCCGATAGTATCCGGCTAATCCAAGAAAACTTCTGATCTCACTAACGTTAGTCGGTTGCTGCCAATTGGATACGGCTTCAACCTTCTCTGGGTCCACTGCTACTCCCTCCGCGGTCAGAATGTGACCAAGGAAAGCTACTTTCTCCAGCCAGAATTCACACTTGCTAAATTTAGCATATAGTTTATGCTTCCTTAGCTTTCCCAACACTACCCGCATATGTGCTCGTGTTCCTGAACACTCTTGGAGTAGATAAGTATGTCGTCAATAAAAACTACGACAAACTTATCTAGCTCGTCCATGAATACCTTATTCATGAGGTTCATAAAATAGGCGGGGGCATTAGTTAGTCCGAAGGACATTACGGTGAACTCAAACTGCCCGTAGCGGGTGACAAAAGCTGTCTTAGGGATGTCACTTTCTCTAATTTTGAGCTGAAAGTATCCCGACCTTAAATCGATCTTGGAAAAGTACTTGGCTCCTTTTAGCTGATCGAAAAGGTCATCAATCCTGGGAGGGGGTACTTGTTCTTAATGGTAACCTCATTCAGAGCTCGGTAATCTACACACAACCCATACTTCCATCTTTCTTCTTGACAAACAGCACTGGGGCTCCCCACGGCGACGAGCTTGGTCTAATGAATCCAATTCGTTGCAGTTCTTCCAGTTGTTCTTTAATTCTGTTAACTCAGAGGCCGCCATCCTATAGGGTCTCTTGGCTATAGGGATGTTCCGGGATAAGGTCTATGACGAACTCTATATCCCTATCTGCGGCATACCGGGAAGCTCTTCGGGGAACACATCTGGGTATTCGTTTACTACCGGGACTCCTTCTAAGGGCTTGGCTTCCATGCTAAATACCATTGGGTCGAACTTACCTATCCGGGTACGGCAGATCACTTGTACTCCTTCGTGGTTGTTAGGTGTACCACTTTGTCGGTGCAGCCTATGAGACCATTGTGTCGGCTTAACCAGTCCATCCAAGAATCACGTCTATTCCCCCAGACTTAAGTACTACCAAGTCTGCTAGAAAGTTCTACCCCACTTAAATTGATCCTTACCCGGGGACAACCTAATTGACAATTGATGTCGCCTCCAGGCGTCCGGTTAATAGGGGCGTTTTTAGTAGTACTGTAGGTATTTTGTGTTTCTCCACATAGCTCGAGGATATAAACGAGTGTGATGCTCCAGAATCAAATAATATTGTCGCCAGAGCTGAGTTGACTAAGTACTCACCGAGCACTACGCCCTGAGCTTCTTGAGCCTCCTGCGCAT